>NC_051423.1:16316723-16331328 GCF_015228065.2 Penaeus monodon | reverse complement strand
AACCTCTTTTTTTAAAGGAAAAAACAAAAACCACCCTGCAATTTGTCCAAGAGGTGAAGTATTTTGTTTTAATTTTTGACTCAAGGCTTCATGGGTGCCTCACATAAAACAGTGAAAGTAAAGCAAACAAAAGCACTTAGTATTTTGAGGTTCTTTCACATCTATTTTGGGTGCAGACCGCACATCGCTTCTGCGGCTTTACCGAGCGCTATTCGTAGTAAGTTTGATTATGGATGTGAAGTTTATTCATCTGCAACTCCACTGTTCTACGGATGTTAGACTGGGTTTTCATAATGAAGCTTCAAAATCTGTACTGGGGCTTTCAGGTCTGCACCTGTGGAGTCCCTGTATGCTGAGAACTACCTCTTTCATTACACCGAGAATACATGAACCTGATTTACTACACGAGACTACAAAGGATTCCAGGATCTCCTACATCCAGATTGGTTTTCAACCCCCTTAAAGGATAGCCGATCCTAGGGTAGGAGAATGGGGAATCTTGGAAGATTTTAAATTTTAATCTCTCTAAGGTTCTGGCTGTTGGAATTCCCCAAATTTTCCTCCTTGGAAAAATCAAGTCGAGCTGGAATTTAGTGGAAATTTGGGGAAAGGGGAGATCCGAAGCAGAAGTCCGAGAGAAATTTCTTCAGCACATTCTAAATACCGGGGATCAGATGCAATTTATAAGAGGGTTTTTGAAATCTGAAAATGGCAGGGGTTTTGCAGAAGTGAGCAGAAGGAAGACTGCATCTGGCAGTCTTTTTTAAACCAGCCTCGATCTTGACTGCAGAGTTACATGCCATCCTTGTAGCATTTAAGATGACTAGATATCTTCGAACCTTTTCTATTGTGTATATTGTGACTCTCGTAGTGCCTTGAAGCAATCAAGAGCTTAAACTCATCACATCCAGTAGTGAGGGAGGTTAAAGATTGGCTTGCACTGATGTCAACACGTTAAAAAGAAAACTCTGTTGGGTGCCAGCGCATGTTGGTATCAGTGGGAATGAGCGAGCTGATCAGAAGGCCAAGGCAGCTGCCGCTCAGCCTTGTGATGCTCGTTTTCCTCCCCCAAAACCCCCGACCTGAAACCCAGCATCAGATTTTGTCTTCTGATAAATGGAGGAACAATGGGGGCATACCTCCAAAAAAACAAACTGCGAGACATTAGAGATGACCTGGATTTGGGCATAGCACATCCCAAGGGAAAGTGGAGTTGTATTAACAAGATAAAAATTTGGGCACCAAACTGCTCATCGACCAATAGGGCTAAAAATAAAGCACTTTGTGAAGGATGCCAAGAGCCATTAACGATCGCACATGTATTGGAAAGATGTGCAACATTCTCAGACCAAAGACGTATGTACTTGTCTCCCCATTACACTGAAAAAGTATTGGGGGAAGATTGTGACATAGAGGGTCTTATTAATTTCCTTAGGGAGACTAATATTTTCAAAAATTTAATTATGCATAATGTTATGCAATAATTTTATGCACTTAGAGCATAATATTTATGCTTTGATTTTCCATTTTTTATTGCTATTTGTAAGTATTTATTTGAGATTTTAAAAGTTTTAAAACATTTAATATTTCTAGTTAACAAGGTATTCGCCGTTTTTACCTTAGCTGTGACGCGGCAGATTATTTTAAATAATCAATCAATCAGATTTCTTTGCCTGGCAAAGGACCTGACCTTTGTTCGGGGCATTTGTCTAGCAGCGGAAAGGGCCCTGTGGATGTGGTGGCAGTGGAGCTGTCACCATTGAGGCCTTGGAGCCTTAACTGACGCTTGAAAGACTTAAAATTTTGGAGGAGGAGTCTCGTCAAAGAAACCCCCCATTTCACTCTATTTCTGGGGAACATTCACAGAGCCAGTTTTCAGCAATTGGGATTAGTTTAAAGGAAGTGGCAGGTTTGGTGTAAGAAGCAAACCCAAAGGCAAGGGTTGGTGGAAAGGGTATGGGCTGAATAAAGCAAAGGGCCTTCTGGTGTGCAAACAGCACATGGCCATGTCACTTTGTGTCGGAAAACTAACTTTCTCCTTGCTCCTTGTCCCAAAACTTCTTTTTTGAAATTTGTACCTTTTACTGCTTTGAAAAGGCTTTTATGAGTTTGCAGTGGTACACATATTCGACCTGGACATATCACTCCCTGATGACCTATTGTATCACAAATTTACACTCTCTTGGTTCTCCATTTTCCTTAAAATGGAAAATTGCTCCCTGCCATAAACCCCGGCTGCGGAAGCCTGCATAGGGTTGGGCAATGGGCTTTACCCTTTAGGTGGTACATCCAACTTAACTGTTTGGGGAAAGGGCTAAAATGTTAAAGTTAGAGGAAAGCTGGTCACTGTTCCAACCACAAATTTCTTCTTAAAAAGTTTTACTGCCACTAATTAAAAATTCTCTAGTTCCCCTAACAGTTTTCCTTAGCACCTTACCAGGGCTCAAAAAAACAAACCCTTTCACTGTTGAGGGTTTGAGAGAAACATCTTGAGCCCCAGGAAAGTCGCAATCACACCAACAGTCACTCTCGTTGGGGACAAACCCAATTCGCCCATTTTCTCGCTGTTTGGGGGGAAAATTGCACACCTTACTATTTTCCAATTACTTCAAAAAAACTTTTCTCCCTCACTTTCAGATGGGTTGGTGGGGAAAATTTGGGCTGTAATTTCTGGTGTGGAAGCATCCTTGCCCGGTTTTGGGAAGGAAGATTATAGACTCTTTCCATGTGGATGGCACTGTACCCTCCCTATATATCCTATTGAATAGGTCCAAGGTCTTACGGCAGAGCTGCAAAGCAGAGTCCATCTCCTTGCACAAAAATGGCAAGTTGTATGGAAGTTCTGCTGCAGTCCTACTGAAGAACGACACTGGGTGTCGTTCCTGTTCAGCCCGAAGAGTGGAGAATCGGGCAATGTAAGATGCTCCAGAGGAGATCTCTGCCATGGATTTAGCTAGCTCATTAGCATTTTTTTTTTTTGTCTGTGATTATGCCATCTATCTTCAAAGCTGGTGGTGACAGTGATGTGCTCTTTCCAGCGATCTTACGCACCTTATCCCATCCCAGAGTTAATCAAGGAGACATACTGTCTCCATGACATCCTTCTGGCCTCCTTTAGCACTCCCCTGGCCTTGGCTCGGGTCTTTTTGTAATGGATCAAGGTTACATCACTGGGCTTCTTTTCTGCGGGCCTTAAATGCAGCTTTTCTTGCTTTGACAGCTTGTTGGGCATTCATCAGACCACCATGGAAACCGGAGTCGACGGTAATGCCCGCTACTTTTGGGAAGGGATGCTTCTGCTGCAAGGTGAATTCGTGATGTGAAGTTTTAAACAGCATCTTGAACACACTGGAAATCATTCACAGATCCATGCAATACTGCAATTGATCAAAAAAGATTCCGTCCGCATGTTCAAGTCGCCATCCTGCACTCCATTGGCTGGAAATACCATTCACCTTCTCCAAAAGTATTGGAAAATGGTCGCTTCCATGTAAGTCTTACATAACCTGCCAAGTGAAATTCATCTGTGAATCAGGTGAGACAATTGACAGGTCTATATTAGAGAATGTCCCAGTTTGAATTTGGAAATGTGTGGGAGTGTCACTGTTCAATAAAACTGCATCTACTCTTAGGACCAAGGACTCCAAGGCCCTTCCTCGAGGTTGCAAAAAGTGTTCCCCCCAGAGGTGATGCCGACCATTGAAATCCCCCAAAAGAAAGAAATGGCTGTGGCAACTGCCCAAGTAGATCTTCCAAATCATTTATGTTGAGACTATGTGGAGGAAGGTAGATAGATGCAACAGTGTAAGGTCGTGTCAAGCCTATTCTCACAGCCTTCACCTGCAGTGTTGTCACCGTTGAGACCCCTGGAGCCCTTCCTGACGGCTCCAAAGATCCCACCTTGAAATGAGTCTTTTGAACAGACTCAGGATTCCTTTGCCTGGGCAAAGGGCAAACCCGAGCCTTTGCTTCAGGGGCATTCGGCCTAGCAGCGGAGGCCCCTGTGGATATGGTGGCAGCTGAGGCTGTCACCATTGAGGCCTCTGGAGCCTCACCTGATGGCTCCAAAGACCTTACTTTGGGAGGAGGAGTCTCCTCAATAGACCCCTCACTCCTACTCTGTTTCTGGTGGAATGCACCAGAGGCAGTTTTAGCAATTGGGGACTGAGGTTTAAAGAAGTGGCAAAAGTGTGTGGTGAAAGAAAGCATGGAGGGAAAGGGGGTTGGTGGGAAGGAGGATGAGCCAGAACCGAAGCAAAGGATTTACCTGGCTGTGCAAACAGCATATGGGCACGTCGCTTTGCCTCTGGAAAACTAACTTTCTCCTTACTCCTTATTATCAATACTTCTTTCTCAAATCTGTACCTTTTACACTGCTTTGAAGAATCTTCATGAGCTTCTTTGCAGTGGTAACAGCATATTGGACCTGGACAGTTGTAATCTCTTTGATGACCTGTCGTACCACACTTTACACATATTCTTGGTTGTCCATTTTCCTTAAAACGGCAAGAGTTGGCTCCATGCCCATAACCCTGGCAGTGGAAGCACCACATAGGGTTGGGCACATATGGCTTTACCTTGAGGTGGTACCATGCCAACTTAACTGATTCTGGAAGGACCAACTTATTAAGTTAGAAGGAGAGCTGGTGTAGACTGTTCCAAACCGTCAACTTTCTTCTTAAAACGTTTTACTGCCACTACATTAAAATTCTCTAGTTCCTCTAACAGTTTCTCCTCAGAATACCTCATCAGCTCTCGAGAAAGGATAATTCCCTTACACTGATTGAGGGTTTTGTGAGGAGAATATGAAACTTGAGCCCCAGGGATGTTGCATATCGCACGCATACGGTCACTCTCATCTGGTGACGAAACCTCAACTATCAGGCTACCATCTCACTGTGGGGTGATGCGAGGATCACGTTGACATACCTCAACTATTTTCCTATGTACTTCAAAAATATCAAGATCCATGATTGATACACCATCAATGGTCTTTACTACTAGGTACTTACTATATGAAATACTCTCATATTTACCAGGTAAGATATCCTTAGTGGATATCTTACCTGGTTTGGGATCCCGGGAACCATTACGATTCCCATTCTTGCCCTTTGGAAGCTGGAAAGGCTCCAGAGTGACATGTGATGTTCTAGAGGGAATGGTCGGGAGATTGCGTAGGTCGTCAGGGAGAGAGCTAGATCTTTGTAAATTTGTAGTACTCATACAAATTAGAATTCTTCATTTCCTCACCCCCCCACCCACCATGGAGTCCAACGAGGGGAACTATTTTGGGCTCAAAATCTCCCAACACCACAGGGCTAATGGGAAATAAAACGCAGCCACTGTTACAGTACTGATGGCAGTCGGGGGAAACCTATGCGCTGCCGACTGAATGTACCTGCTTGACCCTAGCCATGTTTGACCAGCCGATTGACTTCACAGGGCCTTGACCAGCCCCCCGTCTAACCAGAAAAAAAGACCACAGAGGAGTGTTGCTAGCTGCAGGCGCAGCGTGCAGCATCGCTCACCTCCAGGACTCCTGTCTCCTGGTATTACGGGATGCCACGCATGCCAAACACACATGGGAGAGTTCTCCCTGGTCCAAGATGAGATGAACCAGGGGTGGGTGCACCATCCCCTCTCATAGGCCTTGGTGCACCAGGAACCATTTTGTCTCATCCCTCATGGGACCCCCCAGTATTTGTAGCCCAGATCATTGGGACCTCAAGCCCCCCCCCCCCCCCACCGCGGCAAGGGGGTTTTTCCGTTAGGGGGGAAGAAATCCTGAGCCCTGTCAATAGGAAGCCAGTGGAAACTATTTCCACAGGTAACAACTCCTCAAAGATACTCACAAGATCCTGGAAAGGGGCAGCCTAAAGGTGTGGAGCAAACCTTGACCACAGGTACTGCCAATCACCTTATGAAGAGATAATCTGAAGAACTGGATATCCTAATCCAATGGGAACTGTCAGGGACTTCATGAAAAAGGGGAAGAACTGCAACATCTGAGAGCTTCATGAAACCCATTTGTGTATGCCTACAAAAATTTATGACCAGGGAAAATCGCCAATTCCCTGAGAGGATTCTAATTCAAACCCTGATAATGGACCTCATGGAGGAGTAGCAGTAATGGTACATTAGGATATTGCCTTCCAGGCCATCCACCTGCAGACAACACTGTAAGTAAAGGCTGTGAGAATAGGCTTGACATGATCTTTCACTGTTGCATCCATCTACCTACCTCTACATAATCTCAAAACTAGATGATTTGGAAGATCTACTTAGGTCGTTTTCCACATTCATTTCTACTCTTTGGGAATTTCGATGGTTGGCATCACCCCTGGGGAGACTATTTTGTGCAATCCTCGAGGAAGGGGCCTTGGAATCCTTGTTCTTAAGAGTAGATGCAGTTTTACTGCATCCCACTCATTTCCAAATTCAAACTGGAATATTCTCCAATATAGACCTATCAATAGGCTCACCTGTTTCACAGATGAATTTCACTTGGCAGGTCATGGAAGACTTACAGGGAAGTGACCATTTTCCAATACCTTTTTTGAGGAGGTGAATGGTATTCCAGCCAAAGGAGTGCAGAGATGGCGACTGGACCTTGGACTGGAATCTTTTAGATCAATGCAGTATTTCAAGGATTTGTGAATAATTTCCAGTGTGGTTTAAGATGCTGTTAATCATTTCGCATCACAAATTCAACTTGCCGCAGAAGCATCCATTTCCAAAAGTAACAGGCAATACCGTTGACCTCTGGTACCATGGTGGTCTGATAAATGAGAACAAGCTGTCAGAGCAAGAAAAGCTGCATTACAGCAGTTGAAGTGATGCCCCAGCAATGGAACCTTGATCCCTTACAAAAGGGCCCAAAATCGTGGGGACATATGTCTCTCTATTAATTCTGCGACACCCTTAGCATGAGTATGGGACAAGGTGCGTAAGAAACACTGGAAAGAGCACATCTATGTTACCACCTGCTTTGAAGATAGATGGCATAATCATCACAGACAAAAAGAGATCTCTTCTGGGCATCTTACACTCCCGATTCTCCACTCTTTGGGATGAACAGGAATGACAACTCAGTGTCATCCTTTGGTAGGACTGCAGCAGAACTTCCATACAACTTGCCATTTTTGCGCAAAGGGGATGGACTCTGCTTTGCAGCTCTGCCGTAAACTGCCCCAGGAAGTGACGATATTTTCCCCTACCAAATGATATCTCACTTACCAGAGAGCTCCCAGAAGTTCCTTTGGACCTATTCAATAGGATCTATATGGGGGGTCACAGTGCCATCCACATGGAAGGAGGCTATAATCATTCCGTTCCTAAATGTGGCAAGGATGCTTCCACCCCGGAAATTACAGACCAATTTCTCTCACCAGCTGCATCTGCAAGCTGATGGAGAAAATGGTAAAATTCTGGTTGAACATGGCTGCTAGAAAAGGAAAATATATTAACCCATATCAAAATGCTTAGAAAATTGGATCACCACAGATGCACTTGTGAGGATGGAAAATGCTATACGGGCCCTTATTAGTGACATCACATGTTAGCAGTCTTCTTGACCTTGAAAACGCTTATGATACTACTTGGAAGCATGACATACTCATGAAGCTATATGACAATGGTTTAAGAGGAGCATTACCTACCTTAATACAAGCTTTCTGCTAACGGGAAATTTAGAGTTCGGGTGGGAAAAAGTTTCTCTAAATGGAAGATCAGATGGAAGGGTCCCACAAGGAGTGTCTTGTGACCCTGTTTGCCATTGCTGTAAATGAAAATCGAAAAGTTTTTTTCCCAAATTCTGTCTCATGTAATCTGTATGTGGGTGACTTTACACTGTACTGCTCGGAGTAAGATTACAGATGTGCAAAGGCACGTGCAGACTGCAATCAGTCGTACAGTGGGCAACATACCATGGGTTTTAACTTTTCTCGAAGCAAGACAAAAGGGTATACATTTTTACAAATGATGAAAATTCCATCCTTCCCTCTATTTAGGAGCAAACCCACTGCAATTTTCCAAGAGGTGAAATGAACTCAAGGCTTACATGGGTGCCTCACCTCAAACAGTTAAAAATGAAGGCCACAAAAGAATTAGTGTTTTTGCTGGTTCTTCACATTTGTGCACTTATGTTGGGGTGCAGACCCACAATGCTTCTGCGGCTGTGAGGCTTATTCATCTGCAACTCCCCTGTTCTCCGGATGTTGGACTCGGTACAGGGACTCCTGGGAGTCCCTGTATGCTGAGACCGGAGAACCACTCTTTTCATTACACCGCAGGACTAGATGAACATGATTTACTACCGAGACACAAAGATTCCAGGATCTCTAACATCCAGATTGGTTTTCAACCCCTTGAGGATAGTCCCATCCTAGGGTAGGGGAATAAGAATCTGTGGAAAATCTTACTTTAAAACTCACCCAAGGTTCTGGCTGTTGGAATTCCCCCAGTTCCCCCCCTTGGACTAATCAAGTCGAGCTGCATTTGGTCGAGTTGGGAAGGGGAGAGATCCGAAGCAGAAGTCAAAAAGAGATTTCTTTATCTAGCAGCCTCGATCTTCACTGCAGAGTTACATGCCATCCTTGTAGCAGTTAAGATGACTAGAGATATTGTTTAAACCATTCCATTGTAATATTTGTGACTCGTAGTGCCTTGCAAGCAATCAAAAGAGCTTAAACTCATCACATCCAGTAGTGAGGGGGGTTCAAGATTGGCTTGCACTGATGTCAGCACATAAATAGATAACTCTGTGTTGGGTGCCAGCGCATGTTGGTATCAGTGGAAGGCGAGCTGACCAAAGGCAGGGCAGCAGCGGCCTCAGCCTTGTGATGCTCTTTTTCCTCTCCTACACACCGACCTGAAACCAGGATCAGGAGTTTCTTTTCAATAAATGAAAAGTACAATGGAGGCATACCTCCAGAAAAACTGCAAGAGATTAATATGACCCTGGCAGTTGGCTTGACCAGCATCCATCAAACCCAAAAGTAAAGTTTTCATTAACAAAACTAAGAATCGGGCACTCATGGGCCGATGATGGCTAAAATTCAAGCACTTTGTGAGGGATGCCAAGAGCCATTAACGATCTCAGACTAAAGACGTATGTACTTGTCTCCCCCATTACACTGGAAAAATGTATTGGGGAGGATTGTGACACAGAGGGTCTTATTTGTTTCCTTAGGGAGACTGATATTTTCAAAAAAATTTAATTATGCATAATGTTTATGCGAAAATTTTATGCACTTGGGCATAATTTAATCTATCTATTGTTATTTGTAAGATATTATTTTACAGATTTTAAAGTTTTAAAAATTTTAATATTACCATCTAAGAAGGTATTCCCCGCTAATGACCTTAGCTAGTGATGCCACAGATAATTTTAAATAATTAATCAATCACACTAGAGAAGAAAAGAAAAAAAAAAACAGTAGAAGAATCCTTAACTGGAAGGACCCAGGAAAGACAGTGCCCAGCGCTATCAGATCAAACACGGGAGAAGAGCAAATCAGCATGAAATTATAATTGATACAAAAAGTTACCGAGTGGATGACTATAGGAGAACTGTTTTATGTCAGAAGGATCCAGCTAAGGAAATGCAGTTTATAATTATGTCCTGCATACCCTTAATGTAAAGTTTTAAAAGGCATGGTTGCAGAAGAGATGTATGTCTTTTTGGAAAAGGGGGAAAATATTACCAAATGAACAGAAGGGGAGTCGTGGAAAAAGACCAACTGCTGATCGACAAAACAGTGTTGAAAGGTTGTAAAAGTAGGGCTAACTAGCTATGGCGTGGATTGAATACAAAAAGGTTATGACAAGGTACCCATAGCTGGATTAGTGATGCCTGGAAATTTTTGGGACAGCAGAGAATGTCAGAAACGTCTGATGAAAGGTAGGGAGATGTGCATATTTAGGAGGAATTTTTCCCGGGTACAGCTTATCTCCATTACTGTTTGCATTATGTATGATTCCATTAGATTGATCTTGAGAAAAGTAGCAGCTTCTTATGAATGGGTGGGGAAGGAATTCAGAAATTTAAATTTTCAATTATTCGTGGATATCTCAAGATATTTGCCAAGAATGAGGACCAAATAGATTCATTAGTACAAACTGGACATTCTTCAGTGAGAATATCGGGATGTAATTCGAATTAGGTAAGTGTGGAGTATTGTTCTGTAGAGAGGGAAAGTTGTGAAGTTAAACAGAGTTACACTTTCGAATAGGCAAATGATGAGAGGAATCGATGAAAGTGGATAGAAATACCTGGTATCGTGGTGACAGATAAGGCCAACGAAACGGACATGAAAGACAGTTTGCAAGCGAATACAAAGGGGGGCTAAAGTCGGTGTTGAAATGAAACAGAATGGCAGAAATAAGATTTTGGCATTTAACACTTGTGTTGTATCAATGTTGAAATTTGGAGCTGGAATTCTGAAATGGACAATGGATGAATTGAATAATATGAATCAGAAATCGACAATGCACTCTAGATTGCGTTCGAAGCAAAGAGAATCAATTGTGTGTGTGTGTTGGGGGGGGTTATGAAGGAAATCCGTCCGGTCATTGATTCGATGTGTTTAGGCTTGCTTAAGTGGTACACACTAAAGATGTCAGTAAGGTTAGTTAAAAAGCATATGGATGAATGAAAAAGAGCAAAGATGGAAGGAAAAAAGAATATATGGACATTTTGCTAAGAGATGTTGGAATCAACCGATGCTATGGAGACATGGAAGCGGCTAAGAAAAGCTGATCTAAAATACAGTGTCACTATTTTGTGCATCACAAGAACAGCTCTCCATTCTATGTTAAACATCATATTGAAAATCTGCAAATCGCCGCTTTGTAGGATGTGTGAAGAGAAGGTGAATGTGCACATCACATTGTCAATGAGTGCAAAAAGAATGCACTAAAAGAATATAAACGACGACACGACAAAGTTCCTAAGTTGGCACATTGGAATTTGTGCAAGAAAAATGGTATGAACATTCTCCTGAGGGTGTTGTGGAAAATGACGAGATGAAACTACTGTGGGATGTGATTATCCAATGTGATAACGTGATTGAGGCACGGAGACCTGATATGGATATGCATCATCGTTGACTTGCTGTACCAGGTGATAATAGGGACAAGTAACAAGGAAAAAGACAAAGTGTTGGAAATATCAAGGTTTAAAAAAAGGAAATCAAGAGGATTTGGAAGTGAGAAGTGTAATAAGTGTACCTGTGTTGTGGGGAGCCCTCGGAGATATAACGAAGAAATTGGAGAATGGTTAGAAAAAATAGATATGACAATGAATACAGTACTTTTACAGCAGACAACATTATTAGGAACACCCAGGATATGAGAAATGTACTTGAGTACTGAATTCGGCTTAAGACTGCCAGTGCTTAAAGCGGTAATAATGATGATGATGATGATGATGTTTGATGATAACAGTGATAATGATTATGATAATGTTAATAACAATACAATGATAATGATGTTTGAGGATCATTATGATGATGATAACAATAATAATGATACAAAACATATTAATTACTATCTACTTAATCTAATCTGATCATTAAATTCCCGATATTCTGGAACTGAAATTATATCATATTTGTTGGCATATTAATGCGTATAAAAGTAGGAAGGGAAATCAGCCAAACTACGACCTGGAAGTGCTGCTGCCGTTAAGGAGTATTTTCATTAATACATCATATTCTCTCTGACCTGCAGTCCAACATCAAAGACAAAAAAAAAGCTTAGTCATACTGTTTCTATTGTATATTCTTCTCTGGCCATTCATGAGGAAAAAATACGCCAGATTGCCTGAGAGAAAATGTGAAAAGGGAATTCATCTGTCAAGGGCACACTTAAGTAAAATATCAAACAGAGCAAAGCTATGCAAGTGACACTCATAAAACAAGATCAAGACTTTCTCAACTGTGAATAGGAAAGGGCATTCGTTCTCCGCATTGTGCTCGTGTGGTAAAACATATTTGATAAACAAATACGAGAAGAAGACAGAAAAAGAAAGAGGAAAACTGAAAGCTAAATGGTATTTCTTTTGAAGTTCGTTTACTTGTGAAGACTTTTCTCAAGGATATTTCTTTGCGTGTGTGTGTGTGTGTGTGTGTGTGTGTGTGTGTGTGTGTGTGTGTGTGTGTGTGTGTGTGTGTGTGTGTGTGTGTGTGTGTGTGTGTGTCTGTTTGTCACTCTCCCTCCTTCTCTCTCTCTCTCTCTCTCTCTCATACACACACACGCGCGCGCGCGCAGAGAAAGAGAGAGAGAGAGAGAGAAAGAGAGTAATTGGTGCATCTATCAGTTTATCGATGTATATTCTTACTATTTTTGTATACATGCAGGAGAGCAAAAAACACATGAAATTTGATATAATATAAAATATTTCGAATTCATGAATAGATTTGTAGGTTTGATGTACTCATATGACCAGTAACACCATCAGTGTCATTATTCGCTGATTACAATTCTAAAACTTATATCATTTAAAGATAGATTACATAGCTATTTATTTTAGTTCCTTTTACACATTTATCATCATTATATTAAGAAATAGTGCATATTCTTCGTATGTTATTGCAATAGACGCTCACAGGTTGTCCTCATTATTGCAAGAATAAAACACGTAAAATTAAAGGTTTTATTCAGTCAGCCTTTACACATGTAATGCGATTCAGAATTATAAAATGCTTATGATGTTGTCACACGCAAAAAAATTACCTCCATTTTTCACTATGAATCAATCCTATATTGCAATGAATATTTTTTTAAACTGTAATTGCAGATGACAGTGATATCAAACATTAATAAAATGCTAATTTTAAACAGACTATGTACACACATCTGCAACACGATATGCCACTCTTATAAACATTTAACCACACACACACATACAAACACACACACACACAGATACACACAGACACACAAACACACACACACACACGCACGCGCGCGCGCACACACACACACACACACAACAACACACACACACACACGCTCACACACACACACACACCACACACACACACACGCACACACACACACACACACGCGCGCGCGCGCGCGCGCACTCACACGCACGCGCACACTCACACACACACGCACGCACGCACGCACACGCACACAAACAAACAAACACACAAACATATACACACACACAAACACCTTGTACCTCATGATTATTAATAATTGCATTGTTATTCGTACTTTCTTTATAACCACTTATCCCGATATATATATATATATATATATATATATATATATATATATTTATATATATATATATATATATATTATATATATATATTCTTTCTCTAGTAGTACGACCATAGAGCCGTTTACAGAGCTTGCGTTTTCGAATTCTATCCCAATATTCCGGTGAAAACGAACTCTTCGTGAAGTAGTTAAGTTCCCTGGGATTAACACCAAACTAGGAATGTACAACAACCGTGCTTCCCGCTGCAGAAAATCGTCAGAGGTTCGATCCCTCTCGCTTGATCAGAAGCTAAAGCCAATTTGCATCTTAAAACGGACAGAATATTGTAATGCCTAGAGTAGTCGCGTAGTAAATGTGGTGATTGGGATGAGGATAGGTTTATACGGCGATTAGGTGGAGGGGGACGGGGATGAGGAAGATTTAGGGTTCAAACGACGATATTTGTGGTGGTTTGTGCGGCTAGGGCGGGGTTCGTTCGCTCGTTCGGATCTCCGGTCGAACCATCGAATTTTGTTATTTTTTGTTTACAACTTTCTTCATAATTCAAAATGTGAATCTTGGCTCGGTGAGGTTTTTAGTTTAATTTACACTCTTTTATTTGTTTTAGTGCCTGTTATGAGCGAATTCTCTCCCCCCCTCCCACTCGACTCATTTACAATCCTGTCTTCCCGTAATATAAAAGGGGAGTTATTGTATCTTACACGCAATTCACACACGCACACACACACACACACACACCACACACACACACACACACACACCACACTCACACACACACACACACACTAACACTCACACACACACACACACACAATCATTTCTTTCGGCAAACCACAATCAAATTTGTAACCGGGAGAAAACGAACTTTCAACGAAATTTCAACTTGACGCGGCTTTTGGTCCAAAGGGTTACATATTAAGGGAGCAGGGCTTGCCACAGCCCTATCTAATACCAACCTATGTTACTCTTCATATCAAATCTCAAGTCAAAATAAGAACTCAGTTTGAACTTTACATAGTATTTATGTTCGATGTTTTACTGAATACGAAGACAGTGTTTTTGTTCCATCCGCTCTCTACCATCCTACCCTGAAGTCACCCTGCCTGTTACTCCTCATGTCAAGTTACCCTTACGGCCTGGGTGTTACGTCGCTAGGCTCACAGGGAAATCATTGCTTAAGGAATGGACACACACACACGCAGTGAATTTATTTTAAGATGCGCGCGCGCGCGTGTGTATGTGTGTGTTCGCGCGCGCGTGTGTGTGCGTGTGGCGTGGTGCGCGTGCGTGCGTGTGTGTGTGTGTGTGTGTGGGTGTGTGCGTTGTGGTGTGTGTGTATGTGTGGTGTGTGTGTTGGGTGTGTGTGTGTGT
>NC_051423.1:16296471-16313971 GCF_015228065.2 Penaeus monodon | reverse complement strand
GCCAAGGGAAGGTATGGCAAAACAACACCGCCCAATGGTATGTAAAATTGAAAAGAGACCTAAAGGTGAGAAAAAAGGGATAAAGAAGGTAAAGTGGTGGAAGCTGAAAGAAGCAGAAACAAGGAGGGAATTTATACAAGTGAAAGACATAATACATCAGGGAGACAAGGACTAGGACACAGTTAGCACACAAATTAGTGCAGTGGCCACACAAGTATTAGGAGAATCACCAGGGAATAAAAAAGGAGGAAAGGAAGCCTAATAGTGGAGTCCAGGAAGCTATTAAGTTAAAGAGAGAATGCAAAAGGCAAGGGACAGAGATAGGATGAAGACTTGCAGAAAAGACTTAAAAAGGAAAAAAAGAAAGAAAGAAGTAACTAAAGCAAAAAAGCTTGCATATAAAAACTTGTACAATAACCCCAAAAAATATTGAGAGGGTATTAATGAAGCAATAAAATAAACAAAGAGCAGAAACCATAACTCACAAGACGTATACCAGGCCAAAACTATAAAATATGCATACGGACTTATGAATGCAGAAAATGAGATAGGGAAGAAATATCATGCCAAACATGGATGATGAAGAGATAGCATCTGTCAGCTCAGAAGAAGTAAGACAAGCACAAAGAAAGATGAAAAACAGAAAATCAGTTGGACTGGACAACATACCAGTGGAGGTGCTTAGGGAATACTTGATTAGAACTCTTAACAGGTTTTTTCAACAACATTATTGAGATAGAGACTATGCCAGATTTTGGGAACTATAGAGGTATAAAGTCCATGTCACACACAGTGAAGATATGGCTAAGAGGCATAGACAGAAGATTGAGGGATATACTGAACATCTGTGAGGAACAGTTTGGATTTATGCCAGGTAAAGAAACAACAGATGCCATTTATGTGCATAGACTCCTAATGGAAAAATACCGAGAGGGTCAGAAAGAGTTGCACTGCATATTTATAGACCTAGTGAAACCTTATCACCGAGTGCCTAGAGAGGAAGTGTGGAACTGCCTGAGACAGAAAGGAGTTACAGAAAAGTATGTGAAATTGATACAAACCGTGTACAGAGGAGCATGTACACAGTTATGAGCACGGCAGGATCCACCTAAAAGTTTGAAATTAATGTAGGAGTGCACCTAGGATCAGCACTAAGCCCATTCCTGTTTGCCATTATCATGGAGTGTCTGACAAAAGATGAGAAGAGAAACGCCATAGGATATAATGTATGCAGACGAAGTAGCTCTAAGCACAGGTTGAGGGGGAGGAGGCAGAACATCGCCTTGGAGAATGGACAGTAACCTGGGAAAGAAGGGGAATAAAGGTTAGTAGGAAGAAGACAGAGTACCTGAACATGGAAGAGGATACAGCAGAGGGAACAATCAAGCTAGGTGAAGATGAAGTGCCAAGAGTGAGGGAATTTAAATATGTAGGGTCCAAAGTCCAGGTAGATCCTGGTTCAGACAGGCAGGTAGAGAAAAGAATAGAGGGATCGAATAGTTGGAAGTAAGTCACTGGAATTTTGTGCGACATTTGAGTGGCAGACAGAGAAAAATGCAGGATTCACAATGTGGTAGTGAGACCAAAAATACTGTATGGGCTGGAAAAAAAAACGCCCTTTGAAAAAAGCCAAAAAAAAATGGAGAGGCAGAGAAAAAAGCTGAGATGGGGTCTGGCTAAAAAGAAAGAATATGATAAAAGGAAGAATGGTGTAAAAAGAGTGGGAGTGAAAGAATTACACGACCAATTTGAGAAAGCAGACTGCGGTGTAGGGGACGTGTGCTGGGGAAGCGAGGTTATATGTTGGAAGAAGAGTACAAAAATGAAGGTGGGGAAAGTGAAAGGAAGGGCCCAAATGGAAGAAGAATGCAGAATCCGTTTATAAAGACGATATGAAAGAGGTAGGTGTGGAGGAGATAGATGCTCAGAACAGACAGCTATGGAGAAGGCGGATATTCACCGGTAACCCTACATCCTGCCTGCACTCCGATAGCTAACTCGAGCCCAACCTCACGGCGAGTAATGATATATCGCCCTGAAATGTCAAACGCAGGTGACGCAGGTGAAGTCCCAGCCGGGGCATAAGTGGTAGAGCTCTGAACCACGGCTGATTAGGAAGGGCACCCAGTCAGGTAAGGGTGAGACTGCTAAGTAACCTCTCAGTAAGTAATGGAGAGGCAGTGGAATGAATGGCTGAATAAAAGTTGTAAAAATAATATTAACACATACACATACACACATACAGAGGAATACTGACTATATATATATATATATATATATATATATATATATATATATGTATACATATATATATGTATACATATATATATATATATATATATATATATAGATAGATAGATAGATAGATAGATAGATAAACACATATGTGTGTGTATGTGTTTGTGTGTAACCATTAGAAACATCGTCACACACAAAATCTGAGATACGTAGTACTAAAGTTTTTAACATATTTTGCACCGGATTTGTAATGGGCTTTGATACCGTGATCTGAAGGTTAGATATCTTTGGACTCACATTATACTAGTTAAAAATGCTTTTGTCGCCACCAATTGGGCATTTTATATGATAACTTTTAAACATATCAATAATTCAATCACAATAACTCGTTGGATTAGCAGTGCTAATCATATTACACAGAAAATAGATGATCAATATTTTTGTTATATATTCTTATTAATTACTATTATTATTATTATCATCATTATGCCAATTTTGGAATTAGCTCGTCCCGTTACATGCTTACCCCTTTTATATTATCTACTTATTCACAAGAACCAGAAAGGAAACCGCAAAAATATATTCACTCGCAGCAGCGTATCTAAAGCCAAAGAGGGAAAAGCCCCCCCGGGGCGGGGGGGAAAGAGCGAAAGGGAAAGGAGGGGCCCAAAGCAGGAATTTTAAACCCCCAAATGAAAAAATTTGGATCCCTTGATTTATTTTAAAAAGGGGGGGGGCAATTTTGGATAGGGCCCCAAAGGTTTCTAAAAAATTATTTTCACAGAGAAAAAAAAATTTTTTTGGGGGTTTTAAATGTTTTGGTGGGGGGGTTTTTTTTGGGGTTTTGGGTGGATAAAAAAAAAAAATTTTTAAAAATTTTAAATTTTTTTTAATTTTTAAATAAATATTTAAAAAAGGGGAAAAAAAAATTTAAATTTAAAAAAAAATTTTTTTATATATTATTTTTATGTTTTTTTTTTATATCAATATAATTTTTAAAAATTTATATATAAATATATAAAATTATTAATTTAATATTTTTTAAAATATATTTAAAAAAAATTTAATTTTTTAAATTATAAATTTTTTATTAAAAGTTTTATAAAATTTAAAATAATAATAAAATTATAATAAAATAAAAAAAAATAATAAAAAAAATTAAATAAATTTTAAAGAAAAAATTAGAAAAAAAAATATAAAAAAAACAAAAAAAAAAAAAAAACAACAACACACACACAAAAAAAAAATTATAATATAATTTTTTAATTTTAAAAAATTAAAAAATATAATAAATCACAAAAAAACAAAAAAAAAAAAAAAAAAAATAAAAAAAAATAAATAATAAAAAAATATATAAATAATAAAATATAAAATATATATAAATAATTATATATATATATATATTAAATTTTATATTATTTTTTTTATATATAAATTTTTAATACGTGAGTGAAAAATAAAAAATATTATATAAAAAAAATTTATATATAATATTATTTTAAAGGAATACATAGTAAATATAAGAAAACATAATATAATATAAAAAAAAATATAAATAAAAAAATAAAAAACAACATAAAATAAAAAAAACAAAAACAATATATATACAATTTAAAAATTAAAATTTTTATTTTAATATTTTATTAAAATTTTTTAAATTATATACAAAAACAAAACATAAATAAATTTTTTAAAATATATATAATATTATAATATATATTAATAAAATATATAAGTATATAACATAATACATACCACACACACACACACACATTTAAATAAAAATAATATAATATAAAATATAATATAATATATTTTTAAAAATTTTAACATATAATATATATAAATACACAACACCCCCACACCCACCCCAACAAAACGCGACACACGGCCCAAACACACACACACACACACACACACACACACACCCCAACAAAATAATATAATTTTTTTTATTTATATATTAAATATATATATAAATATATTTTTTATTAATAAACAGAATACACATTATAAATATAAAACGGCATGTTAATATATATTTAAAAATAAATATAAATATAAAATATAAAAAAAAATAACAAAAAAAAAAAAATAAAAATAAATATATTTTTAAATATAATATAAATATAAAAAAATATATTATATTATTTTATATTATTATTATACATAATTTTAATATAATATTATATATATAATTATATATAAATAATATATATATATATGAGTGATTATATATTTGTTGTGTATAATTTTAATATATTATATATATTATACCCCATCCAAAATTATATTAAATATTTTTATATATATAATATATATAATTATATATATATTAATTATATTATATATGTGTATGTTGTAGTATGATGTATGACACACACACAACGTATGTAATTATAATTTTTATATATATATATATATAATTAAAAATTTATATATATAAAATTACGTATATTATAATATAAAATATATATATATTCGAAAATATATTATATATATATATTAATAATATATATAATATTTATTTTATAATAATTATATATACACACAACCACATACACACACCCCATATAAAAATATATATTAATATATATAATATATATATATTATATATATATATTATAATATATATATATATGTGTGTGTGTGATGTGTGGTGTGTGAATATTAAAAATTATAAATATTTATAAATTAAATTTAATATATAATATAATACACACCACACACATACACACAACAAAAATAAAAAAAAAAAAAATAAAAGAATAAAAAAAAAGGGGGGGGGGGGGTGGGGGGTAAAAATAAAAAATTTTAAAAAAAAAATAAAAAAAAAATTAAATAAAAAAAAACACACACACACACACACACACACACAAAAAAAAAAATATAAAAAAAAAAAAAATAAAAAAATATAAAAATAAAATTTGGGGGTGGTTTTGGTGTGGTGTGTAATAATAAAAATAATATATATAAGAATTTTATAATATAATAGATAAAATATAATAAAACGAAAAATTAATAAATAAAAATTATAAATTAATAAATAATAAATACACACACACACATACACACACACACATATATAAAAAATAAAATAAATCTAATATATAATATATATAAATATATAAAATATAATATATATCCCAAACACCACACACATACACACACATATATATATATATATTATTATAATATATATATATATATAGATTATATTTATATAAATTTTGTATATATATAATATATATATAATATTTTTATATATATATATAAAATTTATATATTTTTATAATATAATATATATTATATAAAAAAAACAAAAAAAAAAATATATAAATTATAATAATATAATATATATATAAAATTATATTAATATAATTTAAAAATATATATATTTTGCAATAACACACACACACACACAACACACAAAATAAAAAATAAAATATATATAATAATATATATTAATATATATATTATATATTTAAAAAAAAACAAACATTTTTTATATATATAAAAGGGAATTATTATATTATATATATATATTTTAAAATATAAAATTTATTATATATTACATATCAATATATATTTATTTTATATATATATATATATATTATATAATTATATTATAGATATAATAAAAATTATTATATATAAATATAAATTATGTAATTTTAAAAAATAAAAAAATATATATAATATAATAATATAATATTTAAAAAAAATAAAAAAAAAATAATAAAATGAAAATAAATAATTAAACTAATATAATCAAATATATTTTAATATAATTTTTAATATAAAATATATATTAATTTTAATTTTTATATATTTATAAAATAAATAAAACCATAAATTTTTAATATAAATAACCATAAAAATTTATATATAATTTTAATATATAATATATATATAATATATATAAATTTTAAATAATATATAATATTACACACACAACCCCAACCATAACAAAATTATATATAATATATATATTTTATATATATATATATATTATATATATATATATATATATGCATATATACACACACACCCAACACACACACATATATATAATATAAAAATTATAATATATATATATATATAAAATAAAAATATTATTATAAAATATTATATGTATATATAAATACATATACATAATATAAATTTTTATATTATATATTAATATATATATTTATTAATAAATTAATATAATATTAATTTTTATAAAATTATAAATATTTTCTAAAAAAATTATATATATATTATTTATATATTTTAATATAAAATATTATATATATATATTTTAATATTTTAAAATATATAAAAAAAATAATGTATGATGTATTATTTTAATGTAAACACAAAATTTTAACCATGTGTGTGGGGGTTTGTTGTGTGGGGGTGTGTGCGGGGCAAATAAACGGCCCAATGAAAGGCGTGAAGCAAAAAGGAAAAGCCCGGAAACAAGATATCCATAAATTGTCTTTACTTTGGGTTTTTTTTCATACCTAACATGGATGACGTATGTGCTTCTTGCTTTCGAATTTATTAAAAAAACTTTTTAACATTTATGCAACCAACGCAGCTGTGTTTTATTTAAAACCCTTTTTTTTATATTATTGTTTATAATCCCCTTTTGTCTTTTTCACTGCTAACCTCATTATCATTTCCTCTTTATTTCATCTTTAACATCATCAAAATAAATATATATATATAAATATATATATATATAAATAATATATTTTAATATATTTTTTTTTTTTTTTTTTTTTTTTTTTTTTTTTTTTTTTTTTTTTTTTTTTTTTTTTTTTTTACTGGTTTTCCATGATGGTCGTTTTTCCTCATACCAATTACTTTTTTTAATACTTTTGGGTTTTTAAAAAAGAAAAAAAAACTCTTGAAATTATCAGTTGACTTGACAAAACAGAAAGAAGAGAGGGGAGAAAAAGGGGGAGGGGAGAGAGAGAAAAGGAAGGGAGGGGGGGGGCAAAGAGAGAAAAGGGGAAAAGGAGAGAGAGAGAGAGAAAAAAAAAAAAAAAATCAAAAGTCAACGCCCCGGGAAAAGATAATATTCTATAGAAAAATAAAATTTTAGAAACTCAATATAAACCCGAGAAACCACAAAATTTTCCCAATTCTCTCTCTCTCCCCTTTTTCAAGATTAAACTGCCTGCTGTCTATCTGTGGTTTCTCCGCTTGTATGTGTATAGATAGATAACTAAAAGAGATAATTAAAGACGGGGATATGCGTAAAGCTAATTTAGTAGCTATACGTTTTAAAAAAAGATTCAAGTTTATTTTTTGGGTCATCAGAAAATTTAAATTTTGGACCCCCCAAATCCCCCCCCCCTAGCTAATATGATTTTGTTGAGGTTAAAAAATTTTAAAAATTTTCAAAAATTACCTTGTCTGTAAGTACCTAAGTAACAGTCTGAACTACACACGAACTGAATATTTTTTTATGTAAAAACGTGCCCTTGTTATTAGTTAGTAAATTACCCCCTTAGAGTGTTAGTTTTCAAAATTGTTTTCTTATAGTTTTATTTAAAAGGCGATGCAAGCAAAAAGGGGAAAGGGTCGAGACGAGTTTTCTTACCGAGTTTTTAAACTCTCATCAAGTGAGAATGTCCTAAAAGGGTTTGGATAGATCAGCTACCCCTCTTTAGTAAAAAGACTGGGGATAAGTTGGGATTTAGCCGCGAAGATATAACCCGTGAAAACTTGTACCTTGTTAATTAATGAGAAATGTGCACTGCATTGTGGAGCGTGATCCCGCGCGCTTCGCAAGAGTTCGGAAGGGAAAAAAGTTGCGTTATTTTACTCGCGGGGAGTACGTTGTCGGGGATGGATTCGAGTCTTATCGCAGGGGTTTTTCAAAGGCCAGCATTAAAATAAGAGCTTGGGGGAATGAATAGTTGGTCCTTGAGGAAGAGGAATGAGGAAAATTAGGAATTAAATTTTTGCGCTTATTTGTAAAAAAACAGTATGATAAGGTTAATTATGATGGGCAACAGTTTTTTCTTTACAGGTTTTTTTCCGAGTATCTTGCATTGAGTTATCTCAAAAATTATAAGTCATCAAAAAACAATTGTTAATAATAAATATATAATTACAACATAATCACAGTTTCTCAGAAGATCTATCTTTTTTTTTTCTCATGAAAAATCTATTTATATTTATCATTAAAAACATACTTATATTTATCATGACTAATATCTCTATGTTTCTAAGATAATTCATATACATGAATAATCAATAATTAAAAATATATATTAAAAAATATATATATATATATATAATATATAAATAAAATACTATAACAATATATATATATATATATATTTTATTATTATTATTTTTTTTATTTATTTATTTATTTATTTTTTAATTTTTTTATTTTTTATTTTTTTTTTTTTATTTTTATTTATTTATTTTTTTTTTTTATTTTTTTTTTTTTTATAGAGAATTAAAGCCTATGTTATTAAGGTCATGCTTTTATTAAATTTCGTTACTTTAGCTTTTATTATAACAGAACAGATATTTCACTTAAAGCACACAAAACATGGGATAGAGGCATTAAACCCGGGAAATCGATGTTTCAAATGAAGGCCCAAATTGATCTAAATGATAAAATTTTTAAAAAACGTATTATTGAACAAATTGTCGATCACTATTATTGTAGATCTTTTAATATTTCACATTTATATCCATAATTTTGAGAATTTAAGGCCCTGTGTGAGACTTTTCAAGCATAACTTTAAAATCATTAAATCCCGCGTCGCTGGCAGCCGTTTTTGACCCAAGTCTTTGCAACTATACTTGTTAGTGATTCTATAAGTAAAGAGGGAATCTTTTTTTATGTCTTTCATTTTTGAGAGAATTAGGTCAGGTAACAATGATTGAGGTACCTTTTGTCCTCTTTTGTCGAGATTTTTTAGTAGTCTTTTTCCGTTAAATATCTTTAAAAGGACCTTGTTTTATCCCCCATAAAACAAAAAAGAAAATTTTCCCTGGGAGTGTAACAAAGGGGTTTTTTGTTTAAATATAACAATAAGTTTTTTATTGTAAACTTTTTTCTGTAATATTATAAACCCCCCCAGAATATCAAAGCTCCCCATTTTACATGTTTCATATTAAACAAGATGCTATTTTTTTTTTAAATTTCATATTTTATTTCTTCCTTTATTTTTTTATGAAAGGTTTTATCCAAAACCCATTTTCTGCCTGAGTTTTTAAAATTTTGATTCGTCTTCTCCATGCCCTCCCAAACTTGTTTCTCATTGCAAAATCGGTCTTTTGACTTTCCCCAAAGGAAGGCGCTTTGTGTATCTTCCGAGACTTTTTTTGATTTTTTTTTTTTAAATTTCCTGATAGTTTGAAAATTTTGGTATTATATTTTAAGATTAACCTGTCTTTGCCTGTTGTTTAAACTTTTTCCCTTTTTCTTCTTTTTACTCCCCCGTCGAAAATTGATTTGTCCCCTTTTCAAAAGGTTTTCCTTTGTCTAACCATTTATTTCTCTAACCATTAACCTTTAAAAAGTTTTCTCAGAATCTTTTTGTGTCTTTTTGTAACTCATTTCCCTTAACCCATAAAAACCAATTTTAAAACATCCTAATTATCAACTTCCCCCCCTTTGGGTTCATTTTCGCCGTATACCAAGCTTCATACATTAACAGTAAAATAAAAACCCTTACCTTTACAAATTCAGTTCCACCCCTCGGGTTTTCAAAGCGCCTAAAGTGCCAGCAGTGTAAAGCCGGCGCCACTTTTAATATAAGAAAACCGAACAAACCCCCGGTACGTTGTTACCAAATTTTGTTTTGCATTTTGTATTTACGCGGTTTCCAGCCATCTGGATGGTCGTGGCAACGGTATGGTGATCATAAAAAAAAAAACAGTGAAATAAAGAATAAAAAATATGTAGAAATGGGAAAAAATAAAATCTTATGTGCATATGTGTGTGTGTGGTGTGTTATGTGTGTGGGGTGTGTGTGGTGTGTGTGTGTGTTGGGGTGTGTGTGTGTGTGGGGTGTGTGTGTGTGTTTTTTGTGTGCGGCGTGCGTGTCGTGCGTGTGGTGCATGTGTGGTGTGTGGGGGTGTGTGTGGGGTGTGGGTGTGTGTGTGTTGTGTGGTAACATAATCATTAATCTACATACATGCATAGATACATATAGATTTACACATTTTTTATAATAAATGTGTGTGTGTGCTTTTGTATGTGCAGGATTTTTAAAAACTGGTGAACGGGCTGAATCTCCACTAAAAATCTTCTTACAGCCTGTTTGGCATTTGTTTCCTAAACACAAAGACATGCGAGAAGTGGAACACTTAATCTTCAAGGTTTGAAAATATCTGTGTTTTTTTTTTTTTTTTTTTTTTTTTTTTTTTTTTTTTTTCTTTTTTTTTTTTTTTTTTTTTAAGAAATGTGGCTACCCTTTAAAAAACGTTTCTAGACTTCCCTTTGGGTCCCGCTCAGAAAAGGACAAATGGGTAAATCACTTTGGGTACAGGATTAGATTCATTTTTCTTTTATTTTTTGTTTATTCTAATTCTAAATTTTCTGACAGTCAGATTCATTCACAATTTTGGATTATTTGAAAAAAAAAAGATGGCCACCCACTTTCCATTTTGTTTTTTCCCTTTTCCCGAATTAAATAGAGTAAAAACTAGCTGTAAATGAATAAATGTAGAAAAAGGGATAATGAGAATGAAAAATTTTTCACAAAACAAGAGATGTATTTAACCGGCTTTATTATATCTTCGTTAGAAATGCACATATATTCTGACGAAGATATAAAAGAAACCGGTTAAATATCCACTCTCATTCATACCTTTTCTTTTCATAGTAATAATTATTATTATCATTACATTTATTATTATTATTATTGTTGTGTTGTTGATAATGATATTGTTTTATTATCATTATTATTATTATTATTATTATTATTATTATAAACAACATTATCATTACCATTATCATCATCATCTTCATCTCAATTACCATTATCATTATCATAATCATAATCATAGTTATAATCATTATCATCACCATATCATTATCATCATCATCGGTATTATATAACAGAAAATAGAAAACAGACAATTGTTTGTAGTAAACTCCTTTCTCTCCTGCCTTGCAACATTAGTCTCTCCTGCCTTGCAACATTAGTCATTAGGCAGTTGCGGGGTATTTGTGTAACTTATATCTTCTTCGGGAAAGCCTTAGGCGATCTGCTTTAAAATATTTTAATGATAAGCGGCATGACACAACATTATATATATTCTGCAAGAATAAACCCTCAAACGTTCAGATATGTGACTTCCACATTCCGAATAATGCACCAACATGCCTGCTGTTGCATTCGTCAAATATTCATTCATTGAACTTAAAATACATGTCAATCAGCGTTAGATACACACACACACACACACACACACACACACACACACACACACACACACACACACACACACACACACACACACACACACACACACACACACATACACACACACACACACACACACACACACGCATGAAATAGACAAAAGCGGTAATGGCAACAGTTGCAGCAGGAAACGACGTCAGCTGCACTGGCAAGTTCAAAAACAATTAACAAAAAAAGGAGGGGGGGCTTGGGATGCCGGTAAAACATTTGCACAATTTAAAGCCTATTATTTCCCTCCAAACAACGAAACAACGAGAATCCACATATACTTCCGCAAAATGTGTCATGCAAGTTCATGAACACAGTGGACAAATCCGCATGAAAGAGGACGTGGATTTTAGCTCATGTGGATCCGCCAGAAATTGCCAAACGTGAGAGTGAAATGTCGTTTCCTTCTCTCTCTCTCTCTCTCTCTCTCTCTCTCTCTCTCTCTCTCTCTCTCTCTCTCTCTCTCTCTCTCTCTCTCTCTCTCTCTCTCTGTCACTCTTTTCTCTCTTTCAGTCTCTCTCCTTCTTTCTCTCTCTCACTCTCTCTGTCAGGTTCTCGATACCACTGCTGACCACCAATTTGTCAGGGTTGTCTTGTAGACATGCTATCGCTGCTCACCAGGAGTCAAGGGTCTGGTTGACTTAATGCCACGGTCTAGTTGCAGTGCTTATTGTTGGAGAAGGTTGCTAGTAGCGTAGCGTGGACGGAGATTGGAAATACCAAGTGGCCCGCTTGTGCAGAAGTGGTGGACAGCGGGTAGACCTGGAATGGCGAGGTGCCTCGGAGGGTAGCCCCTGGGAGGAAGCAGCGTCCGAACGGGTCTGTGGCTCGATGAAGAGCGTTTGTACGGGTCAAAGGGTCATGAGTGATGTGGACGTGGCTTAGGTCAGACGGCGATGCCATGGGCATGCCGCCCTCATTGGTCACTCCTGCTAGTGGAAGAGCGTGACACTGAAAGTATCTGCCCAGTCTCAGACTTTCTCTCTCTCTCTCTCCTTTCTCTCTCACTCTCTGTCTGTCTGTCTCTCTCCCTCTCTCTTTCTCCCTCTCCTTCTCTCTCTCTCTCTCTCTCTCTCTCTCTCTCTCTCTCTCTCTCTCTCTCTCTCTCTCTCTCTCTCTCTCCCTCTCTTGCTCTCTCTGTTAAAGGCTCAGAGCCTTAGTACAATGTCTATGACTGGTAAGGCAGTGATAGTGGTTAAACGGCTTGACTCTTTATTAAGGAAGAGTACAGCACAATAAGGGAACACACGACATGTTTTAGGGTAAGCGCTGAGTGCAGTGTCGCGTGTCCGGCCAGCCAGCCCTGGGGGGCCGGAGGCTGGAGAGACCTGGGCACCGTGACTTCTGGGAGAGAACTGAAGGGTCAGAAGAGGTCAGATATAATCGTCATCTAGGCCATCGCTGAGGCTATGCGTGGCAAACACTCACGTGGTCTTTTGGTCTAATGGCTTACACAAATCGTGCTTATGTACATGCCAGACTCTCTCTCTTTCCTTTCTTTCTATCTCTCTTTCTCTCTCCTTCTTTCTTTCTCCCTCCCTGTATCTCTCACTCTCTCTCTCTCTCTCCTTCTTTCTCTCTCTCTCTTTCCCCTCTCCCTCTCTCTCTCTCTCTCTCTTTCTCACTCTATCTGCCTGTCCTTCCTTCTCTCTCTGTCTCACTCTCAGTCTCTTTCTTTCTCCCTCTCCTTCTCTCTCTCTCTCTCTCTCTCTCTCTCTCTCTCTCTCTCTCTCTCTCTATCTATCTATCTATCTATCTATCTATCTATCTCTACTTCTTCTCTTTCTCACTCTCTCTATCTCTCTGGATATTTTCTTAAAATATTAGGAAAATAGTAAATTGTTTATTCTTGATACGTTAGATTCTATAAACAGTAGCTTTTAGATAAAGAAAAATAAAGAAGAAAAATAAAGATAAACACATCTATGTGTACGCGCGTATGTGTACGTAAAATAGACACGTGTACGTCGTCTTGGTTCGGTGAATTTGCACGCGTCCTGGAGTCAAAAGGTCACCCGTTCGCACCCACAACCTACGATTTATCTTAAAAAAAAAAAAAAAATAGGGAGACAATACCCAGTCTCAAGTTCTAAAGGGGCGTCCCAAGTGTAAGTTTAGTGAGTGTGGTTGAAGTGTTGTGGCGAGGGAACTTGAGGGGAAAAAGATTTATTGCCTGTTTAAGTCAAGGAGTTGGAGAGGCAGAGGTTTGAAGTGGCAAGAAATATCCTCTCTGGCCAAAGATGGAGATTTTTGTCACTCCGTAACACAGCCTCTTGGGTTTATTTTTATATAATTTTATTTTGTCTGTCTTTTGTTTTTCTTAGTCTCTCTCTCTCTCTTCTCTCTCTCTCTCTCTTCTCTCTCTCTCTCTCTCTCTCTCTCTTCTCTCTCTCTCTCTCTCTCTCTCTCTCTCTCTCTCTTTCTCTCTGTCCCTCCCTCTCCCTTTTTATCTTTTGTCACTATATTCCTCTTTCGTTTGCTTTGTCTTCCTGCGTCTAGTCAAGAGCCAGTGCAAGAGGCGACGTCGTTTGATCTCGTCGTTCAAAAGGTAATTCAATAACGCGGACAAACACAGCCATAAACACGTGATGGAAAAAATAAAGGCTGGTAGTTCTGTATACGCATACGAATACATATAACACGAGGTATAACATACATAGAAATATCTGTACAGATATTCGCAATAAAGATAAGGATAAAAAACATGGAGCATTTCATTGTCAGGAACGCTTTCCATACTGAAGTCAACAATTTGGTTTGCAACCTTGTAAATATATTTTTATAGAGAGAGAGAGAGGGAGGGAGGGAACGAGGGAGAGAGAGAGAGAGAGAGAGAGAGAGAGAGAGAGAGAGTGAGAGAGAGAGAGAGAGAGAGAGAGAGAGAGAGAGAGAGAGAGAGAGAGGCATAGATTTATGAGATATAATATATATATATATATATATATATATATATATATATATATATATATATATATGTATGTATATACATATAGTTCCTATTAGTATATATAAATCCTCCCTTGTATATTGAAGGTGATAAAATGTTTAAATCACAAATTATTCACAAGGTGAACCGCACAGAAGAAAAACCTTGCAACACAAACCTAACACACAACACCTGAGTTGAAGTACCCTCCCCCTTCATATAGCATCCTGGGAAAGTGAAGTCCTACTATAACAACCATCATATGGATGGCGATTCAGCGTTGTGCCAATCATGAGAAATATTCATGAAGTAAACACCCCAGCTGCTGGAGTGTTGTGTGTCAACAGCTCCGGCGAATGAGTTGGTACTTGACTCTCAAAACTCGGTACAGAATGTGGTGTGAAATTCGAGGACAAAATATGGAAGGGAAAATAGAGCGAGTAAATGTATATACGACATGAATGCATCGTTTTATGTCGTATATTTTGTTTTATGTTATGAAATGCAGTTTTTAGTACTGCGACTCGAGGGGCCCAGACTGTGGTACTGTCCTGGGCAATAATGAATACTAAGGGGGTCTTCAAACTAAACTATTTGGAGTAATTGATTGAAATGTGAATACATATACGTACACATGTACAACAAATTAAATTACACAGCACCGTTTATACTTGATCAATTGTTTTTATTTTTTGGCTGTGAAAAGTCATTTGATATGCCTACTGTCCTATGGAAAGTATTTTGAAACAACTACAGTCAAGCTCTCACACGGCCTTATTAGAAAATTCTATTTTTGCACAATTAGCTGTTTGTTTATATCAAACCTCACTGCTGGGGTACTCAGAGCGACCAAAGCATTGCAAAGAGTCCTATTTTAACCAAGATCAGGACGAAGTATAGGAACTCAGAGGTAAGCGCGCACTCCTGAATCTTCATGTGTAACTAGCTTACTAACTGGCTACCGAGCCTATTAGAATTAGTAGAACACACAGGTAGACTCTGGCAAAACAGGATTTCACTGGAAATTCACCTTTATTCTATGTGCGTTGAAAGTCCCAACCTGTCACACCCCTTGCAGTGAGTTAGTGCCTTGGTCCATTTAAAAAAACGTGCCAGATATTTAATTTTACACCATGGTGAAAATTTTGTTTGAAGAATAATTCCAGATGGTATTTTGAGCCTAATTTTATACACACACACACACACACACACACACACACACACACACACACACACACACACACACACACACACACACACACACACACACACATTATATATATATATATATATATATATATATATATATATATATATATATATATATATATATATACATATATATATATGACTAAACCACCCAACCTCAGATACAGCGTACCGCTTTCAGCATGTATATATAAATAAATAAATAACACCAAACATACAATTATTAAAAAATCTCTTAGAAAACGTAATTATCTTCCCATTTATCTTATTGTAATCGGTGTATTTAAGTGACGCATAATTATGGCGTATTTTTATTTAGATGTTTTCACAACAAAAAGCTTGTTCGATCAGAAAGTTTACAGTTGTTAGAAGAAAAAGTGATGATAATTAATAAATCTTTTCTTCATTTTTCCTTTTTTTCGATGTGGTAAAATGTATCCCATAAAGGTTATCCATTAACCGAAAATCGAAATAATATGAATAATGTCTCAGTTTCGGTTGCAGTTTGAGGCATAACAGACAATATTGTTACTAAACTAATTTAGATTAGCGAAGATTCAGCTTCGCCCGGGCCGTCCATACATATATGGCCCGGCCTGTGTCAGCTTTTTATGGCTGTCTCCTTTTGTTCTGACACTCGATAGTTACCGTGGTGGTGGGATTGCCAGCAGGCGCTCCTGGCGCCATGATGTAAACATGCGGCATAATCTCTTTACCAGCCCGGCGGCTGTTGTGAGCGGACCTTGTCTCAGAAATTGTGTGTGATCACAATTCTGTAAGTAATGTAACAACGTGGCTTTTGGCTCGCCACAGTGCATGCAACACCTGTCTGCATAGTCAAATGTCTCTATGATCTGCCGTGTGCAATGGTAACCTAGTCTCATTCTGTGAAGAATGACTTTGGTGTTGTGTTGACGACAGTCAATGGCTGCCCTGGAGTCTGTATGTATGATCATGCGTCCTTCCTTGAGGTACGTGTGGGCTAGGGCTCCCATGATTGTAACTGCCTCTGCCTGTAGCGAGGAGGCATTGTGTTACCCACATGGATTTTGTGGCATCCCTTGCTCCAGAGCTGGCACCTACAGTGTGGCTTAAGGGATCAACTGATCCACCCGTGAAGGAGGTTCTACTTCCCAGAGGAGTGATGGCTGCACTGATCCCCTTAACTTCTCCTTTTAGACTAGGCATGAGGTATTGATTCTTTCTCCTTGACAAGCTCATAAGAAAGAACTCGATTAAGAACCACTGACCCCTCGGATGAGAGGCTGACACGTTACTACTATACTAGCCCGGAGGCTACTGGCTGTTCAGTTTCCTGAGAGTACTTATTTATAATGGACTGAGGACTTACAAGTATGTTTGACAACATAATTAAGGTTTGTCAGGGTGGGGGGAGTCCATGCCCATGGCTAGTAGTTGTTCTTTGAGCTGATAGCGTATCAATACCCTGGCTGTGTGAGACAACAGGAGTTTTGGGGCACCCAGAATGATCCTGGCAACTTCATTTTGAACTGTCTCCACTTTTTCTCTATATTTTGTTTTTGTAGCAATCAGGGCAACAGAAGCATAGTCTATAACGGGCCAGATGGCATGTACATAGAATGATCTTATTACCTTATGTCTGGCTCCTATGTGTCTCCCAGCTCATGACAGTCTGTTTTGGTTTTGATTTTAACAGTTCTGGATC
>NC_051423.1:16283340-16296371 GCF_015228065.2 Penaeus monodon | reverse complement strand
CATATTGTTTTGTAAATTTGTAGTACTCATACAAATTAGAATTCTTCATTTCCTCACCCCCCACCCACCATGGAGTCCAACGAGGGGAAGCTATAGTTGGGCTCAAAATCTCCCAACAGCCACAGGGCTAATGAGGAAATATACGCAGCCACTGTTACAGTACTGATGGCAGTCGCGGGACCTATGCGCTGCCGACTGAATAGTACCTGCTTGACCCTAGCCATGTTTGACCAGCCGATTGACTTCACCGGGCCTTGACCAAGCCTCCCGTCTAACCAGAATAAAGGACCAAAGAGGAGTGTTGCTAGCTGCAGGGCGCAGCGTGCAGCATCGCTCAACCTCCAGGACTCCTGTCTCCTGGTATTACGGGATGCCACGCATGCCAAACACACATGGGAGAGTTCTCCCTGGTCCAAGATGAGATGAACCAGGGGTGGGTGCACCATCCCCTCTCATAGGCCTTGGTGCACCAGGAAGCCATTTTGTCTCATCCCTCAGTGGTGACCCCTCCAGTATTTGTAGCCCAGATCATTGGGACCTCAAGCCCCCCCCCCACCGCGGCAAGGCGGCTTCCGTTAAGGGGAAAGAAATCCTGAGCCTGTCAATAGGAAGCCAGTGGAAACTATTTCCACAGGTAAATAACTCCTCAAAAGATACTCACAAGATCCTGGAAAGGGGCAGCCTAAAGGTGTGGAGCAAACCTTGACCACAGGTACTGCCAATCACCTTATGAAGAGATAATCTGAAGAACTGGATACCCTAATCCAATGGAACTGTCAGGGAATTCATGCAAAATGGGAAGAACTGCAACATCTGAGAGCTTCATGTAACCCAGTTTGTGTATGCCTACAAGAGATTATGACCAGGGAAAATCGTCCAATTTCCCTGAGAGGATTCTAAATTCAAACCTCTGATAATGGACCTCATGGAGGAGTAGCAGTAATGGTACACTAGGATATTGCCTTCCAGGCCATCCACCTGCAGACAACACTGTAAGTGAAGGCTGTGAGAATAGGCTTGACATGACCTTACACTGTTGCATCCATCTACCTACCTCTACATAATCTCAAAACATAGATGATTTGGAAGATCTACTTAGGTGTTGCCACATTCATTTCTACTCTTGGGAGATTTCGATGGTTGGCATCACCTCTGGGGAGACTATTTGTGCAATCCTCGAGGAAGGGCCTTGGAATCCTTGTTCTTAAGAGTAGATGCAGTTTTACTGCATCCCACTCATTTCCAAATTCAAACTGGAATATTCTCCAATATAGACCTATCAATAGGCTCACCTGTTTCACAGATGAATTTCACTTGGCAGGTCATGGAAGACTTACAGGGAAGTGACCATTTTCCAATACCTTTGGAGGAGGTGAATGGTATTCCAGCCAATGGAGTGCAGAGATGGCGACTGGAACCTGTGGACTGGAATCTTATTAGATCAATTGCAGTATTGCAAGGATTTGTGAATAATTTCCAGTGTGTTTAAGATGCTGTTAATCATTTCGCATCACAAATTCAACTTGCCGCAGAAGCATCCATTTCCAAAAGTAACAGGCAATACTGTTGACCTCTGGTACCATGGTGGTCAGAGCAAGAAAAGCTGCATTACAGCAGTTGAAGTGATGCCCCAGCAATGGAACCTTGATCCCTTACAAAAGGACCCAGACATCGTGGAGACAGTATGTCTCCTCTATTAATTCTGAGACACCCTTAGCATGAGTATGGGACAAGGTGCGTAAGATCACTGGAAAGAGCACATCTATGTTACCACCTGCTTTGAAGATAGATGGCATAATCATCACAGACAAAAAAGAGATCTCTTCTGGAGCATCTTACACTGCCCGATTCTCTACTCTTCGGGATGAACAGGAACAACACCCAGTGTCATTCTTCAGTAGGATTGCAGTAGAACTTCCATACAAAACTTGCCATTTTTGCGCAAGGAGATGGACTCTGCTTTGCAGCTCTGCCGTAAGACTGCCCCAGGAAGTGATGATATTCCATACCAAATGATATCTCACTTACCAGAGAGCTCCCAGAAGTTCCTGTTGGACCTATTCAATAGGATCTATATGGAGGTCACAGTGCCATCCACATGGAAGGAGGCTATAATCATTCCTGTTCCTAAATGTGGCAAGGATGCTTCCACACCAGGAAATTACAGACCAATTTCTCTCACCAGCTGCATCTGCAAGCTGATGGAGAAAATGGTAAACTTCAGGTTGACATGGCTGCTAGAAAAGGAAAATATATTAACACCATATCAATATGGCTTTAGAAAATTGAGATCAGCCACAGATGCACTTGTGAGGATGGAAAATGCTATACAGGACCCTTTATTAGTGACATCACATGTTAGCAGTCTTCTTTGACCTTGAAAACGCTTATGATACTACTTGGAAGCATGACATACTCATGAAGCTATATGACAATGGTTTAAGAGGAGCATTACCTACCTTAATACAAAGCTTTCTTGCTAACGGGAAGTTTAGAGTTCGGGTGGGAAACAGTTTCTCTAACTGGAAGATCAGATGGAAGGGGTCCCACAAGGGAGTGTCTTAAGTGTGACCCTGTTTGCCATTGCTGTAAATGACATCGAAAAGTTTGTTCCAAGTTCTGTCTCATGTAATCTGTATGTGGATGACTTTACACTGTACTGCTCAGGAGTAAGATTACAGGATGTGCAAAGGCACGTGCAGACTGCAATCAGGTCGTACAGTGGGCAACATACCATGGGTTCAACTTTTCTCGAAGCAAGACAAAGGCTATACATTTTCACAAATGATGAAAGTTCCATCCTTCCCTCTATTTAGGAGCAAACCCACTGCAATTTGTCCAAGAGGTGAAGTGACTCAAGGCTTACATGGGTGCCTCACCTCAAACAGTTAAAAGTGAAGGCCACAAAAGAATTAGTGTTTTGCTGGTTCTTTCACATTTGTGCACTTATGTTGGGGTGCAGACCACACAATGCTTCTGCGGCTGTGAGGCTTATTCATCTGCAACTCCCCCTGTTCTCCGGATGTTGGACTCGGTACAGGGACTCCTGTGGAGTCCCTGTATGCTGAGACCGGAGAACCACCTCTTTCATTACACCGCAGGGACTAGATGAACATGATTTACTACACGAGACTACAAAGGATTCCAGGATCTCTAACATCCAGATTGGTTTTCAACCCCCTTGAGGATAGTCGATCCTAGGGTAGGAGAATGAAGAATCTTGTGGAAGATCTTACTTTAAAGCTCACTAAGGTTCTGGCTGTTGGAATTCCCCAGTTCCCCCCTTGGACTAATCAAGTCGAGCTGCATTTGGTCGGAGTTGGGAAAGGGGAGAGATCCGAAGCAGAAGTCAAAGAGAGATTTCTTTATCTAGCAGCCTCGATCTTCACTGCAGAGTTACATGCCATCCTTGTAGCAGTTAAGATGACTAGAGATATTGTGAACCATTCCATTGTAATATATTGTGACTCGTAGTGCCTTGCAAGCAATCAAGAGCTTAAACTCATCACATCCAGTAGTGAGGGAGGTTCAAGATTGGCTTGCACTGATGTCAGCACATAAATAGATAACTCTGTGTTGGGTGCCAGCGCATGTTGGTATCAGTGGGAATGAGCGAGCTGACCAGAAGGCCAGGGCAGCAGCTGCTCAGCCTTGTGATGCTCTTTTTCCTCTCCTACACACCGACCTGAAACCCAGGATCAGGAGTTGTCTTTGCAATAAATGAAAAGTACAATGGAGGCATACCTCCAGAAACAAACTGCAAGAGATTAGATATGACCCTGGCAGTTGGCTGACCAGCATCCATCAGAACCCAAAAGTAGAAGTTACATTAACAAAACTAAGAATCGGGCACTCATGGGCCGATGATGGCTAAAATTCAAGCACTTTGTGAGGGATGCCAAGAGCCATTAACGATCTCAGACTAAAGACGTATGTACTTGTCTCCCCCATATACACTGAAAAATGTATTGGGGAGGATTGTGACACAGAGGGTCTTATTAGTTTCCTTAGGGAGACTGATATTTTCAATAAAATTTAATTATGCATAATGTTTATGCGAAAATTTTATGCACTTAGGGCATAATTTAATCTATCTATTGTTATTTGTAAGATATTTATTGACAGATTTTTAAAGTTTTAAATATTTTAATATTACCATCTAAGAAGGTATTCCCCGCTAATGACCTTAGCTAGTGATGCCACAGATAATTTTAAATAATTAATCAATCACACTAGAGATTAGAAAAGAAAAAAAAAAAACAGTAGAAGAATCCTTAACTGGAAGGACCCAGGAAGAGACAGTGCCCAGCGCTATCAGATCAAGCACGGGAGAAGAGCAAATCAGCATGAAATTATAATTGATACAAACAGGTTACCTGAGTGGATGACTTATAGGAGAACTGTTTTATGTCAGAAGGATCCAGCTAAGGGAAATGCAGTTTATAATTATGTCCTGCATACCCTTAATGTAAAAGTTATTAAAAGGCATGGTTGCAGAAGAGATGTATGTCTTTTTGGAAAGGGAGAAAATATTACCAGATGAACAGAAGGGGAGTCGTGGAACAAAGGACCAACTGCTGATCGACAAAACAGTGTTGAAAGGTTGTAAAAGTAGGACTAATCTAGCTATGGCGTGGATTGAATACAAAAAGGTTTATGACAAGGTACCCCATAGCTGGATTAGTGAGTGCCTGGAAATTTTTGGGACAGCAGAGAATGTCAGAAACGTCTGATGAAAGGTAGGGAGATGTGCATATTTAGGGAGGAATTTTCCAGGGGTACAGCTTATCTCCATTACTGTTTGCATTATGTATGATTCCATTGAGATTGATCTTGAGAAAAGTAGCAGCTTCTTATGAATGGGGTGGCAAGGAATTCAGAATTAATTATCAATTATTCGTGGATGATCTCAAGATATTTGCCAAGAATGAGGACCAAATAGATTCATTAGTACAAACTGGACATTTCTTCAGTGAGAATATCGGGATGTAATTCGAATTAGGTAAGTGTGGAGTATTGGTTCTGTAGAGAGGGAAAGTTGTGAAGTTAAACAGAGTTACACTTTCGAATAGGCAAATGATGAGAGGAATCGATGAAAGTGGATAGAAATACCTGGGTATCGTGGTGACAGATAAGGCCAACGAAACGGACATGAAAGACAGGTTTGCAAGCGAATACAAAGGGGGGCTAAAGTCGGTGTTGAAATGAAAACAGAATGGCAGAAATAAGATTTTGGCATTTAACACTTGTGTTGTATCAATGTTGAAATTTGGAGCTGGAATTCTGAAATGGACAATGGATGAATTGAATAATATGAATCAGAAATCGACAATGCACTCTAGAGTTGCGTTCGAAGCAAAGAGAATCAATTGTGTGTGTGTGTTGGGGGGGGGTTATGAAGGAAATCCGTCCGGTCATTGATTCGATGTGTTAGGCTTGCTTAAGTGGTACACACTAAAGATGTCAGTAAGGGTTAGTTAAAAAGCATATGGATGAATGAAAAAGAGCAAAGATGGAAGGAAAAAAGAATATATGGACATTTTGCTAAAGAGATGTTGGAATCAACAGATGCTATGGAGACATGGAAGCGGCTAAGAAAAGCTGATCTAAAAATACAGTGTCACTATTTTGTGCATCACAAGAACAGGCTCTCCATTCTATGTTAAACATCATATTGAAAAATCTGCAAATCGCCGCTTTGTAGGATGTGTGAAGAGAAAGGTGAATGTGCACATCACATTGTCAATGAGTGCAAAAAGAATGCACTAAAAGAATATAAACGACGACACGACAAAGTTCCTAAGTTGGCACATTGGAATTTGTGCAAGAAAAATGGTATGAACATTCTCCTGAGGGTGTTGTGGAAAATGACGAGATGAAACTACTGTGGGATGTGATTATCCAATGTGATAACGTGATTGAGGCACGGAGACCTGATATGGATATGCATCATCGTTGACTTGCTGTACCAGGTGATAATAGGGACAAGTAACAAGGAAAAAGACAAAGTGTTGGAAATATCAAGGTTTAAAAAAAGGAAATCAAGAGGATTTGGAAGTGAGAAGTGTAATAAGTGTACCTGTGGTTGTGGGAGCCCTCGGAGATATAACGAAGAAATTGGAGGAATGGTTAGAAAAAATAGATATGACAATGAATACAGTACTTTTACAGCAGACAACATTATTAGGAACACCCAGGATATTGAGAAATGTACTTGAGTACTGAATTCGGCTTTAAGAACTGCCAGTGCTTAAAGCAGGTAATAATGATGATGATGATGATGATGATGATGATAACAGTGATAATGATTAATGATAATGTTAATAACAATAACAATGATAATGATGTTGAGGATCATTATGATGATGATAACAATAATAATGATAACAAAACATTATTATTACTTATCTACTTAATCTAATCTGATCATTAAATTCCCGATATTCTGGAACTGAAATTATATCATATTTGTTGGCATATTAATGCGTATAAAAGTAGGAAGGGAAATCAGCCAAACTACGACCTGGAATTGTTGCTGCCGTTAAGGAGTATTTTTATTAATACATCATATTCTCTCTGACCTGCAGTCCAACATCAAAGACAAAAACAAAAAGCTTAGTCATACTGTTTCTATTTGTATATTCTTCTCTGGCCATTCATGAGGAAAAAATACGCCAGATTGCCTGAAAGAAAATGTGAAAAGGGAATTCATCTGTCAAGGGCACACTTAAGTAAAATATCAAACAGAGCAAAGCTATGCAAGTGACACTCATAAAACAAGATCAAGACTTTCTCAACTGTGAATAGGAAAGGGCATTCGTTCTCCGCATTGTGCTCGTGTGGTAAAACATATTTGATAAACAAATACGAGAAGAAGACAGAAAAAGAAAGAGGAAAACTGAAAGCTAAATGGTATTTCTTTTGAAGTTCGTTTACTTGTGAAGACTTTTCTCAAGGATATTTCTTGCGTGTGTGTGTGTGTGTGTGTGTGTGTTGTGTGTGTGTGTGTGTGTGGTGTGGTGTGTGTGTGGTTGTGTGTGTGTGTGTGTGTTGTGTGTTCTGTTTGTCACTCTCCCCCTTCTCTCTCTCTCTCTCTCTCTCTCATACACACACACGCGCGCGCGCGCAGAGAAAGAGAGAGAGAGAGAGAGAAAGAGAGTAATTGGTGCATCTATCAGTTTATCGATGTATATTCTTACTATTTTTGTATACATGCAGGAGAGCAAAAAACACATGAAATTTGATATAATATAAAATATTTCGAATTCATGAATAGATTTGTAGGTTTGATGTACTCATATGACCAGTAACACCATCAGTGTCATTATTCGCTGGATTACAAATTCTAAAACTTATATCATTTAAAGATAGATTAACATAGCTATTTTATTTTAGTTCCTTTTACACATTTATCATCATTATATTAAAGAAATAGTGCATATTCTTCGTATGTTATTTGCAATAGACGCTCACAGGTTGTCCTCAATTATTGCAAGAATAAAACACGTAAAATTAAAGGTTTTATTCAGTCAGCCTTTACACATGTAATGCGATTCAGAATTATAAAATGCTTATGATGTTGTCACACGCAAAAAAATTACCTCCATTTTTTCACTATGAAATCAATCCTATATTGCAATGAATATTTTTTTTAAACTGTAAATTGCAGATGACAGTGATATCAGAAACATTAATAAAATGCTAATTTTAAACAGACTATGTACACACATCTGCAACACGAATATGCACACTCTTATAAACATTTAACCACACACACACATACAAACACACACACACACAGATACACACAGACACACAAACACACACACACACACGCACGCGCGCGCGCACACACACACACACACACACACACACACACACACACACGCGCGCGCGCGCGCGCGCATGCACGCTGGCACGCGCACACTCACACACACACGCACGCACGCACGCACACGCACACAAACAAACAAACACACAAACATATACACACACACAAACACCTTGTACCTCATGATTATTAATAATTGCATTGTTATTCGTACTTTCTTTATAACCACTTATCCCCGATATATATATATATATATATATATATATATATATATATATATATATATATATATATATATATATATTCTTTCTCTAGTAGTACGACCATAGAGCCGTTTACAGAGCTTGCGTTTTCGAATTCTATCCCAATATTCCGGTGAAAACGAACTCTTCGTGAAGTAGTTAAGTTCCCTGGGATTAACACCAAACTAGGAATGTACAACAACCGTGCTTCCCGCTGCAGAAAATCGTCAGAGGTTCGATCCCTCTCGCTTGATCAGAAGCTAAAGCCAATTTGCATCTTAAAACGGACAGAATATTGTAATGCCTAGAGTAGTCGCGTAGTAAATGTGGTGATTGGGATGAGGATAGGTTTATACGGCGATTAGGTGGAGGGGGACGGGGATGAGGAAGATTTAGGGTTCAAACGACGATATTTGTGGTGGTTTGTGCGGCTAGGGCGGGGTTCGTTCGCTCGTTCGGATCTCCGGTCGAACCATCGAATTTTGTTATTTTTTGTTTACAACTTTCTTCATAATTCAAAATGTGAATCTTGGCTCGGTGAGGTTTTTAGTTTAATTTACACTCTTTTATTTGTTTTAGTGCCTGTTATGAGCGAATTCTCTCCCCCCCTCCCACTCGACTCATTTACAATCCTGTCTTCCCGTAATATAAAAGGGGAGTTATTGTATCTTACACGCAATTCACACACGCACACACACACACACACACACACACACACACACACACACACACACACACACACACACACACACACACACACACACACACACACACACACACACAATCATTTCTTTCGGCAAACCACAATCAAATTTGTAACAGGGAGAAAAACGAACTTTCAACGAAATTTCAACTTGACGCGGCTTTTGGTCCAAAGGGTTACATAATTAAGGGAGCAGGGCTTGCCACAGCCCTATCTAATACCAACCTATGTTACTCTTCATATCAAATCTCAAGGTCAAAATAAGAACTCAGTTTGAACTTTACATAGTATTTATGTTCGATGTTTTACTGAATACGAAGACAGGTTTTGTTCCATCCGCTCTCTACCATCCTACCCTGAAGTCACCCTGCCTGTTACTCCTCATGTCAAGTTACCCTTACGGCCTGGGTGTTACGTCGCTAGGCTCACAGGGAAATCATTGCTTAAGGAATGGACACACACACACGCAGTGAATTTATTTTAAGATGCGCGCGCGCGCGTGTGTATGTGTGTGTGCGCGCGCGCGTGTGTGCGTGTGCGTGCGTGCGCGTGCGTGCGTGTGTGTGTGTGTGTGTGTGTGTGTGTGTGCGTGTGTGTGTGTGTATGTGTGTGTGTGTGTGTTTGTGTGTGTGTGTGTGTGTGTGTGTGTGTGATCAAAGTTATGAGTAAAATGAAAAAAGGAAAATGCATTAAATCTCGAGTGCACGTTGCATTTATTATTTCGTTTGAAATTCAGAAAAAAAGGTAGAACAATGAATATTTTTTTATCTAATTTCATATATATGCAAAGCAAAATTCTGTCGCCTGGTTATTACACTAAGATTTGGCAGTGGAAGACTAGATTTTATATCTGATAGGTTCAATGATAAATTGTGTCTGGGGTATCTGGGTAAACAAATGTTCCATTCTTGTTTTTTCTTCGTAGATAGGAAACTTCAAGATCATTCTCAAAATCTGTCATTTATGATCTGACCAACATAATACTTTTTTGTTTTCATCGTTGCAGATTCTACCAGAACTTTTTCACCAAGTTTTGGATATTTCTGAAGTTCTTTGAAACTCGCTGACTCTTCCTTCTGTAGCCGTTCATCTAACATGCTTTCATAAAACTCTGGTCCATCATCACTTGAAATGTCACCATTGTTTGCATAGAGTTTTCTTGGTCTTTTGCTACAGCCCCTATTTTCCTTTTCTTGTCTTACTTTTGTTGTATTTTTTTTCGGATGTTTCTGTTACATCCCTATCTTTCTTTCTTCCTCGACTCGATTTATTTTCTTGCACTTAAGATATCCCCTAAAATGTTGAGGGCTCCAAAAGTCTGAGGGTTTTGTTTCAACAGCTTGTGTGCCAACCGATTCTCTACCGTCTAGACTGGGTCTATCAGTCACTGAACTGGGAGGGAAATATCCACAAGATAGTGTAATGCAGTGGGATTTATGCCAGTTTCTGAATTCTGATATAATTTTTGATGAGTTTCGGGAGGAGCTCCTCTGGTCATCTGTGACCTGAATGTTGTGATTATTGAAAGAAGTAGCTCTTAACTGTCTGCGAACTTCTGGTTTACTAATACTTTGCACAGTGTCTTTTCATAACCAGTTACTTCAAGATTGTGGATAAGTTTTTATTTTTGTAGCAATGTCGTTGGCCAGGCCAGAACTATGGTCCCCTTGAAAGACCATTCTTCATTGCTGAACACATAACTATTTATTCAGTAAAGGATTTTTCTTCAGCAAAAACTTGTTGACATTTATAGTTAGGATGTACTCGAGCAAACTCATCTTCACTTATGGTCTACTGTAAAGATCAGTCCATTATTAAAATAAAAAAATGTTAGAGAGCAAAATTTACACATATAATTTTTTATTTAGCTGTGCTAAGTATTCTGGCCAACACCTTTCATTTCAACAGTAATTTTAATACTATAACCATGAAGCACCAAAGTTACCGCTTCTTTCATATATCACTTAGTAAATGAACAATATTTGTTTTCTCTTTGTATTTTCACCCATATTTCCAAATCTGGGAACAAAGAAGTTTACAATATCACATATGGTATAGATAGAGCATTCTGTAACTGCCCCGACGCTTGGAACTAAATTACGCAGCAAGTCCTAAATTGCCGGGCACAGTGGGAAACCACCCCACTGTGCCCCAGAGTGAGCTGTGCCAATGTACCCCAAAACCAGTACCTATGGTTCATATCACCTGCATCAAAAACTGAGAACGCCAATAACTTCAACATTATTTTCATTGTGAAAAGCTATATATTAGTTAAACATATGCCATCCAATAACTGTACTTCCTTCTGAATACGAACATACAACACTTCAATGTAAATTCATGAGATTCTACTTTGGCTACAAATATATATGAACAATAGATTCTGCTTCCTTCAATGCAGATAGCCATTTTAGTTCCGGTTTATTGTTTACATATATAGCTCCTTTATATGCCACCAAGGGTATAGTCACAGGGAGCAAGTACTTACAAAGTAAAAGTCCCACTGTACCCCACTTTCCCTTTGTGTATATATATATATATATATATATATATATATATATATATATATATATATATATATATATATATATATATAAAGGGAAAAGTCCCACTATAACCCACTTTCCCTTTATATATATATCAATATCATCATCATCAAGGGGCTAACGCTGACGGGGGCGCATGGCCGCATCCACCCTTCGCTTCCAATCACGAGGGTCCCTTGTGGCGAGTTTCCAGGCAGGCCCACGGCCCATCTCTAATTCCTCCCGACAGGTCTCGTCGAGCCATGACCTCCTGGGCCGTCCCACAGGCCTACTACACCCAGGGTTGTCTCGCAAAGAGACAACCTGATGGGCAGGGTCATCCACAGGGAAAAGAGCTAGGTCTCATATACCCTGAGTTGGCGATCCCGATTTATGCAAGTAACAAGCCCCATGCCAGTCTCGCGGTGTAACTGTCGGGTGGACACGTGGTCCTCCCAACTGTACCCCATGATCCGGCGAAGGGACTTGTTACAAAAGGCATCAAGACACTGGATAGATCCAGGTTTCGCTTCCATAGAGCAAAACTGGTAGTATCAAGCTCTTGTTGATCAAGTTCATGGTTCCTGTTGCCAGACCAATCCATCTATTGACTTCTTGGTCTGACAGCCCAGAGATATGGACTACCCCAGCAAGGTATGTAAAACTCTTTGTAACTTCAACGTTCTCGCCGCAAGCATGGGTCAACTGAACAGATTCCCCTAACAGGCCCCCAAAGTCCTGAATCTAGGTCTTGGTTCAGGAGACCTCTGGGCCTAAGGGCTTCACCTCATTGCTAAATGCATCACGAGCCACCACCAGGGACTCAGATAGGATAGAAACATCATCAGCAAAGTCAAGGTCTGAGACCTTGATATTGCCCAGTTTTGTTCCACACTGATTTTGGCTAGTAGCTCTCCCCATTATCCAGTCCATACAGGTGTTGAAAAGTGTTGGTGCAAGGACACAGCCTTGCCTCACCCCTGAATTAACAGGGAAGAAGTTTGACAGACCCCACCACACTTTACAGCACATTCAGTACCAGTATAAAGGCTTACTATTAGGCCAATAATCTGTGTCGGAATTCCCTTGAGTCTCAGGATCTCCAAGAGCGATTCCCGATGCACCGAGTCAAACGCCTTCTTGAGGTCGATGTAGGCTGCAAGCAACACACGACCAAACTCACGATGGTATTCCACAATTACTCAAAATGCTAGTGTTCGGTCTATTGTGGACTTGCCAGGAGTGAATCCAGACTGCTCCACTGTCTGATACCTTAGTAGGTGGTCACGGATCCTTTTCAGAAGAATGTGGGCAAAAACTTTACCTGGTATGCTGAGCAGTGTAATGCCACGGTAGTTGCTACAGTCCCAATGATCCCCTTCCCCCTTCCAGAGAGGGATGACCATGCTCCTCAACAGGTCAGGGGGAATGGTAAGAGACTGCCAAATGGCAGCCAAGACTGTTTGCAAGGCCCCAAGCCATAGGTTCACCCCTACCCTTTAGAGGCTGAGCAAGGATATCACATATGCCTGCAGCTTTCCCACACTTCAGCTTGGAAATTGCCATCCTAACCTCCGTTAGGGTAGGAAGTTCCTCACTGATAGGCAGATCCAGCACAGGTATTGTGATATCACTTGCATCCAAGCTAACTGTTGGAGGGTCTACCTGGTACAACTGCTCAAAATACTCAGCCCAATGTTCACGAACCCCAACATGATCTGAGATGAACC
>NC_051423.1:16275840-16278340 GCF_015228065.2 Penaeus monodon | reverse complement strand
TAAAAGAAAAACAATGCAATATATCTTGTTTCCTCATTTGACGGACGAACATAAACAAGCGCGCATATTTTTCGTAGAGGAAGAACGTCTTCTCGTCATATTTTTGTAGCCATGGTTTCATCCATAGTCTCTTTCTACTTTTCTTGGTCTTTTTATATTCTCTGTACTTTTGGAAACAGGCAAGTGTCTAAGAGTAAGGGAGACAAGCGCGAGATCCATCGCAACTACTGAGGAGGGACTGCGGACACGATTTCTTTTGATGCTGCGATCCAGTGGACTGAGCTGGTGGTTATTTTCGTAGTGTAACCAAAACGGATGGGCGGGTGGGTTTCAAGTCACTGATAATCGTTGGATTCCAACGAAATAGTTGGTCAGTCTAACCGTACCTTTAAGGGGGCGGCAGATTTACTTCGATCATTCGCTATTACCCCACAATTTCTCTAAGGATAAGGATAAATCAAGACATATTTATCCTTATCCGACTTGATGAACGTGTGTTAGCTGGCGCTGACTCGACTGAGCTTAGTCCTTACCCATCGTGGTGCCCAGCCACAGCGGTAACCTCCAGTCGTCAATTGCAACTTCTCTCACCTGGGCGGGGCGGGAGCGGCCGACCCCTCGGATGAGACACTTTACTACTGTACTATTCCCGAGGCTGCAATTTTCCTGACACTTATCATGCCTTCGCTAGCTATCTAGACCGATATGTTAGTTGTACTTTGTTTGCAAAAGAAATGACTGCTAGATTCTATCCCAAAAAGCACATCCTTACCCATTCCAATATCTTAACTCCTCCCCTCCCACACCACACATCACTGCTGCAACCCTACAATCTATGCACATTATAATGGAGTACGTATGTGTGCTCCTACAGTCACGGTCCAAACGTTTGTGCACGAGTATGAGCGCATATACACGGAAGTGCGCAGGTGTGTATATGGGCACGTGCATGCATGCACATGTGTAAGTGTCCATGTGTGCGTGCATGCATGAGAAACAATACACATGCGCGTTTATGTTTATGTATGTACAATTATATGTATGCGTATAGTTATGTGTAAGAGTAGAAGATGTATGTGTATGTGTGTGTTCATATGTTTGTACATGAGTATAAACATATGTACATGTACGTAGATGCATATATTTATGCGTATATATATATATATATATATATATATATATATATATATATATATATATATATATATATATATATATATATATATATATATATATATATATATATGCATATGTGTATGTGCGGCCGTAAACAGGTGTATGCATATTTACGCTGGTGGACACTAATGTGTATTCATATAAGTATGTGTACATACACGTATGCATAAGTATGTGTATCATAATATGTATGTGTATGTATGGTCATATGTACATGAACAAAATATAGGCGAATATATATGCGTATGTAGGTATATATATTGTGTGCATTTGTCTATGTATGTGTATGCATGCGCATGTGTTTAGATGTCTATAATGATACTCAAGCCCACGGGGGTATACCCTAGTGTAGTGAGCAGGCCCGTGTGTTGCTAATCCTTGTCCAGGGTCAAACCTGCTGGAGGGGCTTATCAGTGGTATCCTGGCAAAATTACGCCCCCCCCCCCACCAAAATACGCCTAAGCCAGTAGGTTGGGGTAACTTGGCTGTCTACCTCTCAGTCAAAAAACCATGCCTGCACAAACAGAGCAACGGCAATCCTTCCCCGGAGGCGTAGGAGCCCCTGGTTACGGCGGCGATCAGGATCGCTCCAGAGGCCTGAAACTGACAGCACGGAGGACGTTCGCATTGTTAGGTCTCGCTCCAGTTCAGGGCTGAGAGTTATGCCTGAGTTGCACCACAGCAAGTGCGGCAAATACATGCAGGAGCAATTAGTTTAGGAAGACCGGGAATTCTTGAATGTTCCTTTTTAAGTCTCTCCTCCGGCCTTGAGTTTAACTTAATAATGCACTGCATATATACATACATATCTATCTCTCTCTCTCTCTCTCTCTCTCTCTCTCTCTCTCTCTCTCTATATATATATATATATATATATATATATATATATATATATATATATATATATATATATATATATATAAACAGACACACACACACAATCACAAACACACATAAAACACACAAACACGCACACACCATCTCCTTGCCTTTTCCTCTGTTCCCCTCTTTCACATCCTCTTCCTCTCTCACCCTCTGTTGTCTCCAACCAAAAAAGTTCCCGCTGCTGGAAAGTGCAAGCCAAGCGTAGGTTTTAAAGTACAAGTAAACATTGTTCGAAGCCGAAAAAATGGATGGAGGGGGAGCCTAACTTTTTAATTTTCCTTTGTTAAAACGGTGTTGGTGGCCTTTCGCTCGCTCGTACTTCGGTTCGTGTAGAATTGAAAGGGGTTGTTCGGCTGTCGACCCGTGACTCTGCATTGTAAAACTGACTGAGAGTGGCCGCTGTTTTTTATCCGTAGAGATGATAATGATGATGATAATG
>NC_051423.1:16250840-16258340 GCF_015228065.2 Penaeus monodon | reverse complement strand
AACGAGAATCCACATATACTTCCGTAAAATGTGTCATGCAAGTTCATGAACACAGTGGACAAATCCGCATGAAAGAGGACGGGGATTTTAGCTCATGTGGATCCGCCAGAAATTGCCAAACGTGAGAGTGAAATGTCGTTTACTTCTCTCTCTCTCTCTCTCTCTCTCTCTCTTCTCTCTCTCCCTCTCCCCTCTCTCTCTCTCTCTCTCTCTCTCTCTCTCTCTCTGTCACTCTTTTCTCTCTTTCAGTCTCTCTCCTTCTTTCTCTCTCTCACTTTCTCTGTCAGGTTCTCGATACTACTGCTGACCACCAATTTGTCAGGGTTGTCTTGTAGACATGCTATCGCTGCTCACCAGGAGTCAAGGGTCTGGTTGACTTACTGTCACGGTCTGGTTGCAGTGCTTATTGTGGGAGAAGGTTGCTAGTAGCGTAGCGTGGACGGAGATTGGAAATACCAAGTGGCCCGCTTGTGCAGAAGTGGTGGACAGCGGGTAGACCTGGAATGGCGAGGTGCCTCGGAGGGTAGCCCTTGGGAGGAGGCAGCGTCCGAACGGGTCTCTGGCTCGATGAAGAGCGTTTGTACGGGTCAAAGGGTCACGAGTGATGTGGGCGTGGCTTAGGTCAGACGGCGATGCCATGGGCATGCCGCCCTCATTGGTCACTCCTGCTAGTGGAAGAGCGTGACACTGAAAGTATCTGCCCAGTCTCAGACTTTCTCTCTCTCTCTCTCCTTTCACTCTCACTCTCTGTCTGTCTGTCTCTCTCCCTCTCTCTTTCTCCCTCTCCTTCTCTCTCTCTCTCTCTCTCTCTCTCTCTCTCTCTCTCTCTCTCTCTCTCTCTCTCTCTCTCTCTCTCTCTCTCTTGCTCTCTCAGTTAAAGGCTCAGAGCCTTAGTACAATGTCTATGCCTGGTAAGGCAGTGATAGTGGTTAAACGGCTTGACTCTTTATTAAGGAAGAGTACAGCACAATAAGGGAACACACGACATGTTTTAGGGTAAGCGCTGAGTGCAGTGTCGCGTGTCCGGCCAGCCAGCCCTGGGGGGCCGGAGGCTGGAGAGACCTGGGCACCGTGACTTCTGGGAGAGAACTGAAGGGTCAGAAGAGGTCAGATATAATCGTCATCTTGGTCATCGCTGAGGCTATGCGTGGCAAACACTCACGTGGTCTTTTGGTCTAATGGCTTACACAAATCGTGCTTATGTACATGCCAGACTCTCTCTCTTTCCTTTCTTTCTATCTCTCTTTCTCTCTCCTTCTGTCTTTCTCCCTCCCTGTATCTCTCGCACTCTCTCGCTCTCTCCTTCTTTCTCTCTCTCTCTTTCCCCCTCTCCCTCTCTCTCTCTCTCTTTCTCACTCTATCTGCCTGTCCTTCCTTCTCTCTCTGTCTCACTCTCAGTCTCTTTCTTTCTCCCTCTCCTTCTCTCTCTCTCTCTCTCTCTCTCTCTCTCTCTCTCTATCTATCTATCTATCTCTCCTTCTTTTCTTTCTCACTCTCTCTATCTCTCTGGATATTTTCTTAAAATATTAGGAAAATAGTAAATTGTTTATTCTTGATACGTTAGATTCTATAAACAGTAGCTTTTAGATAAAGAAATATAAAGATAAACACATCTATGTGTACGCGCGTATGTGTACGTACGTCGTCTTGGTTCGGTGAATTTGCACGCGTCCTGGAGTCAAAAGGTCACCCGTTCGCACCCACAACCTACGATTTATCTTAAAAAAAATAGATTAGGGAGACAATACCCAGTCTCAAATTCTAAAGGGGCGCGTCCCAAGTGTAAGTTTAGTGAGTGTGGTTGAAGTGTTGTGGCGAGGGAACTTGAGGGGAAAAAGATTTATTGCCTGTTTAAGTCAAGGAGTTGGAGAGGCAGAGGTTTGAAGTGGCAAGAAATATCCTCTCTGGCCAAAGATGGAGATTTATGTCACTCCGAACACAGCCTCTTGGGTTTATTTTTATATAATTTTATTTTGTCTGTCTTTTGTTTTTCTTAGTCTCTCTCTCTCTCTCTCTCTCTCTCTCTCTCTCTCTCTCTCTCTCTCTCTCTCTCTCTGTCCCTCCCTCCCTCCCTCTCCCTTTTTCTCTTTTGTCACTATATTCCTCTTTCGTTTGCTTTGTCTTCCTGCGTCTAGTCAAGAGCCAGTGCAAGAGGCGACGTCGTTTGATCTCGTTGTTCAAAAGGTAATTCAATAACGCGGACAAACAGGTAGTGATACGCTCAACGCATTACACCTAAGCACACACACACACGCAAACGCACGCACACACGCACGCACACACACATACACACACTTATCATGGCTTGGCTTCGCGATCGAAGATTATGAAAGGGGCTGTTCACGTCGACTGCAGGCGCGCTGGTGGCTGACAAGACCGATGCGGGACAGGCATGTCCGGCCGCAGCGACTGCAGTCAAAAGTCTGGTCTGGTACAGCTGCTGAGGTTTCCCGGTCCTTCTTCATGCGGCGTTTCTCCTTCAGGTTAGACCTACGGGAGTCCTCGAAGGAGGAGATGGCCTGGTGAACGGTGTGGCGCCAGGCCTGGCGGTCAGCAGCGAGTGTCGACCACTGGCGGTGGTCAATGTGACAGGCACCGAGGGACTTCTTGAGGGAGTCTTTGTATCGTTTCTTCGGTGCACCTCTGTCACGGTGGCCTGTGGAAAGTTCGCCGTACAGGGCTATCTTGGGCAGGCGATGTTCCTCGATTCTAGAGACGTGCCCTGCACAGCGAAGCTGCGACTTCAGCAGCATGGCCTCAATGCTGATGATCTCTGCCTGTTCAAGAACCTCAATTGTGGTGACGTAGTCACTCCAGTGGATGTTGAGGATGGTGCGGAGACAGCGCTGGTGGAAGCGCTCTAGGAGTCGTAGGTGGTGACGGTATGTTACCCATGACTCGGAGCCGTAAAGCAGGGTGGTGAGTATGACGGCTCTGTAGACACTGATCTTCGTACCCTTCTTCAGCTGTCTGTTGTTCCAGACTCTCTTGTAGAGTCTGCCGAAAGCGCTGTTTGCCTTGGCTAATCTGTTGTCCACTTCCCTGTCGATCTTGGCATCTGATGTGATGGTACACCCCAAGTAGGTGAACTGGTGAACTGCTTTCAGCTCAGTCTCGCCAAAAGTGATGTGAGGAGGGCGGTATTCTTCCCGGGGTGCAGGCTGGTGGAGGACCTCTGTCTTCTTCATACTGACCTCGAGTCCGAAGAGCTGCGCAGCCTCTGCAAAGCAAGATGTTAGGCTCTGCAAGGCTCTTTCGGTGTGGGCAACGAGGGCAGCATCGTCAGCGAAGAGGAGGTCACGGATCAGCTGCTCAAGAGTCTTTGTGTGGGCATGCAGTCTCCTGAGGTTGAACAGACTGCCATCAAGGCGGTAGCGGATGTACACAGCTTCGTCATCGTCAAGGTCTTCAGTGGCCTGCTTGAGCATCATGCTGAAGATGCTGAACAGTGTAGGTGCCAAAACACAACCCTGTTTCACGCCATTGACGATGGGGAAGGGCTCATAGAGGTCGCTGTTCAACCTGACTTGGCCGTGTTGATCATTGTGCAATTGGATGACCATGCTGAGGAACTTTGGGGGGCAGCCAAGGCGTTCCATGATCATCCATAGCCCCTTCCAAAAGTCACGTACAGCCCTTTGTTCTGCTCCCGGCATTTCTCTTGGAGCTGCCCGAGGACGAACACCATGTCTGTGGTGCCCCTGTTGGTCCTGAATCCACATTGGGTTTCTGGGAAGTGGTCTTCAGCGATGGTGGGTAGCAATCTGTTCAGAAGCACTCGGGCGAAGACTTTTCCCGCGATAGAGAGCAATGTTATCCCCCGGTAGTTTGAGCAGTCCGACTTTTCTCCTTTGTTCTTGTACAAAGTGATAATGACTGCATCACGGAGGTCTCTTGAAAGCTTGCTCTGCTCCCAACAACAGACAAGGAGTTCGTGGAGCTTGCTGTGTAGTGTTGTTCCCCTTCTTTCCAGATCTCTGGTGGAATCCCATCAACTCTTATAAACACACACACAAACCCATAAGCATGCAAGTATATACACGCATAAACACACGCCCGTACACATACACACACATGCAAAAATGAAAGCAATATACTATACTCTCTCATGCACAAACGCACATATATACACATGCACACACACCATAAATACGCATACAAACCCATAAGCACATACATACACCCAGTACCATACGTAAAAACACTTGTAAACACACATAAACCCATAAACATGTTAATTCACCTGTTAACACGCAAAAACACAAGCACGTATAGACCCATAAGCAAATACACATAAACCTATAAACACGTACATTTTGTTCATCCAGGAACACGTGCGAGCACCTATAAACACATAAAAAACACGTACACCCGTAAACACTCCCATACAAATATAGATATTCGCGCGCGCGCGCGCGCACACACACACACACACACACACACACACACACACACACACACACACACACACACACACACACACACAGAGTCAAACACACACACACACAGTCAAACACACACACACACACACAGCCAAACACACACAGCCACGCATACACAGCCACGCGCACACAGCCATAAACACGTGATGGAAAAATAAAGGCTGGTAGTTCTGTATACGCATACGAATACATATAACACGAGGTATAACATACATAGAAATATCTGTACAGATATTCGCAATAAAGATAAGGATAAAAAACATGGAGCATTTCATTGTCAGGAACGCTTTCCATACTGAAGTCAACAATTTGGTTCGCAACCATGTAAATATATTTTTATATATAGAGAGGGAGAGGGAGGGAACGAGGGAACGAGGGAGGGAGCGATCGAGGGAGGGAGCGATCGAGGGAGGGAGCGAACGAGAGAGAGAGAGAGAGAGAGAGAGAGAGAGAGAGAGAGAGAGAGAGAGAGAGAGAGAGAGAGAGAGAGAGAGAGAGAGAGAGAGAGAGAGAGAGGCATAGATATATGAGATATAATATATATATATATATATATATATATATATATATATATATATATATACATATAGTTCTTATTTGTAAATATAAATCCTCCCTTGTATATTGAAGGTGATAAAATGTTTAAATCACAAATTATTCACAAGGTGAACCGCACAGTAGAAAAACCTTGCAACACAAACCTAACACACAACACCCGAGGTGAAGTACCCTCCCCCCTCATATAGCATCCTGGGAAAGTGAAGTCCTACTGTAACAACCATCATATGGATGGCGATTCAGCGTTGTGCCAATCATGAGAAATATTCATGAAGTAAACACCCCAGCTGCTGGAGTGTTGTGTGTCAACAGCTCCGGCGAATGAGTTGGTACTTGACTCTCAAAACTCGGTACAGAATGTGGTGTGAAATTCGAGGACAAAATATGGAAGGGAAAATAGAGCGAGTAAATGTATATACGACATGAATGCATCGTTTTATGTCGTATATTTTATGTTTTATGTTATGAAATGCAGTTTTTAGTACTGCGACTCGAGGGGCCCAGATTGTGGTACTGTCCTGGGCAATAATGAATACTAAGGGGGTCTTCAAACTAAACTATTTGGAGTAATTTATTGAAATGTGTATACATATACGTACACATGTACAAATTAAATTACACAGCACCGTTTATACTTGATCAATCGTTTTTATTTTTTGTCTGTGAAAAGTCATTTGATATGCCTACTGTCCTATGGAAAGTATTTTGAAACTACTACAGTCAAGCTCTCACACGGCCTTATTAGAAAATTCTATTTTTGCACAATTAGCTGTTTGTTTATATCAAACCTCACTGCTGGGGTACTCAGAGCGACCAAAGCATTGCAAAGAGTCCTATTTTAACCAGGATCAGGACGAAGTATAGGAACTCAGAGGTAAGCGTGCACTCCTGAATCTTCGTGTGTAACTAGCTTACTAACTGGCTACCGAGCCTATTAGAATTAGTAGAACACACAGGTAGACTCTGGCAAAACAGGATTTTACTGGAAATTCACCTTTATTCTATGTGCGTTGAAGGTCCCAACCTGTCACACACCTTGCAGTGAGTTAGTGCCTTTGTCCATTTAAAAAAACGTGCCAGATATTTAATTTTACACCATGGTGAAAATTTTGTTTGAAGAATAATTCCAGATGGTATTTTGAGCCTAACTTTATATACATATGTATATATATATATATATATATATATATATATATATATATATAAACATAGATATTTTATATATATCTATATATATATATATATATATATATATATATATATATATATATATATATATATATATATATATTATATATGACTAAACCACCCAACCTCAGATACAGCGTACCGCTTTCAGCATGTAAATATAAATGAATAAATAACACCAAACATACAATTATTTAAAAATCTCTTAGAAAACGTAATTATCTTCCCATTTATCTTATTGTAGTCGGTGTACTTAAGTGACGCATAATTATGGCGTATTTTTATTTAGATGTTCTCACAACAAAAAGCTTGTTCGATCAGAAAGCTTACAGTTGTTAGAAGAAAAAGTGATGATGATTAATAAATCTTTTCTTCCTTTTTCCTTTTTTTTCGATGTGGTAAAACGTATCCCATAAAGGTTATCCATTAACCGAAACTCGAAATAATATGAATAATGTCTCAGTTTCGGTTGCAGTTTGAGGCATAACAGACGATATTGTTACTAAACTAAGAATGATTACGAAAAAGAATGTATATTTTTATTTACACTTGGTTTTAGATATTTACAATTTTCAAAAAGTGACATACGTTTATGACGCACAGTTTAAATGTACCTCTAGGCATAGTAGATGGTTGATATCTACTACTTACACTGGACTATATATCTTTATGGAGTGATTGTTGTTGGTGTGAGTGCCCACAGGTATGGTCTAGATTGATTCACTGATTAATTTAGATTAGCGTAGATTCAGCTTCGCCCATACGTCCATACATATATGGTCCGGCCTGTGTCAGCTTTTTATGGCTGTCTCATTTTGTTCTCTGACACTCGATAGTTACCGTGGTGGCGGGATTGCCAGCAGGCGCTCCTGGCGCCATGATGTAAGCATGCGGCATAATCTCTTTACCAGCCCGGCGGTTGTTGTGAACGGACCTTGTCTCAGAAATTGTGTGTGATCACAATACTGTAAGTAATGTACCAACGTGGCTTTCGGCTCGCCACAGTGCATGCAACACCTGTCTGCATAGTCAATTGTCTCTATGATTTGCCGTGTGCAATGGTAACCTAGTCTCATTCTGTGAAGAATGACTTTGGTGTTGTGTTGACGACAGTCAATGGCTGACCTGGAGTCTGTATGTATGATCATGCGTCCTTCCTTGAGGTACATGTGGGCTAGGGCTCCCATGATTGTAACTGCCTCTGCCTGTAGCGAGGAGGCGTTGTGCTACCCACATGGATTTTGTGGCATCCCTTGCTCCAGAGCTGGCACCTGCAGTGTGGCTTAAGGGATCAACTGATCCACCCGTGAAG
>NC_051423.1:16243340-16245840 GCF_015228065.2 Penaeus monodon | reverse complement strand
GAACCTCTCTCACTACTGGATGTGATGAGTTTAAGCTCTTGATTGCTTTCAAGGCCTACGAGAGTCGCAATATATCACAATAGAATGGTTCGTAAGATCTCTAGTCGTTTTAACTGCTACAAGGATGGCAAAGTAACTCTGCAGTGAAAATCGAGGCTACTAGAGAAGACTGCTAGATGCAGTCTTCCTTCTGCTCACTGCTACAAAGACCACCCATTTTCAGACTTTGAATCATCTGTATATATTGCATCTGATCCTTGGTACTTAGAAATATGCTGAAGAAATCTCTCTCTGACTTCTGCTTCGGATCTCTCCCCTTTCCCAATTCTGACCAAATCCAGCTCGAGTTGATTAGTCCAAGGGGGGAATTTGGGAATTCCAACAGCCAGAACCTTGGTGAGACTTAAATTAAGATCTTCCACAATATTCCTCATTCTCCTAGCATAGGATCGGCTATCCTCAAGGGGGTTGAAAACCAATCTGGATGTAGGAGATTCCGGAATACTTTATAGTCTCATGTAGTAAATCCGGTTCATGTAGTCCCGGTGTAATGAAAGAAGTGGTTCTCCACTCTCAGCACATAGGGACTCCACATGTGAAAACCTGAAAGCCCCAGTACAGATTCTGAGAGCTTCATTATGAACCGAGTCCAACATCGGAGAACAGTGGGAGTTGCAGATGAATATGCCTCACATCCATAATCAAGCTTACTACAATAAATGTTCGGTAAAGCCACAGAAGCGTTGTCGGTCTGCACCCTCAAGATAATGTGAAAGAATCCGCAAAATACTAAGCGCTTTTGTAGCCTTTCATTTTGTACACTGTAAGTCTTGAGTCAAAATTAGACCCAAGTACTTCACCTCTTAGACAATTACATTGGGTTTGCTCCTAAATAGAGTGCAGGATGAATTTTCCTCGTTTGTGGAAATGTATAGCCATGTTCTTACTTGGGGAAAATTGAACCCATGAAATTTGCCCACTGTACAACCTGATTTATTGCAGCCTGCATGTGTCCTTCACATCCTGTAAGCTTCCTTCTGAGCAGTAGTGTAAAGTCATCCACATACAGATTACATGAGACAGCACTAGTAGAACAACTTTACAATGTCATTTATAGCAATGGCAAATAGGGCCACACTTAAGACACTCCCTTGGGGACTCTTCCAGCTGACCTTCAGGTTAGAGAAATGTTTCCCACCCGAACTCTAAACTTCCTGTTAGCAAGGAAGCTTTGTATGAAGGTAGGTAATGCTCCTCTTAAACCAATGCCATACAGCTTCAAGAGTATGCCATGCTTCCAGGTGGTATCGTAAGCCTTTTCTAGGTCAGAGAAGACTGCTAACATGTGACGTTGCTGTGTGCAGGAATTCTGTATAGCAGTTTCCATCCTTACAAGTGTTTCTTAGGTCAACCTCAATCATCTAAACCCATATTGATATGGGGTCAGCACATTTTCCTTTTCTAGCAGCCATGTTAACTGAAATAATACCATGCACTGTACCTCCCAGAGGGCAAGGGTTGGTGGGAAGGAGGATGGGCTAGAACCGAAGCAAAGGACTTCCCTGGCTGTGCAAACAGCACACAGGCATGGAAAACTAACTTTCTCCTTGCTCCTTATTACAATACTTTTACATTGCTTTGAAGAAGCTTCATGAGCTTCTTTGCAGTGGTAACAGCATATTGGACCTGGACAGTTGTCATATCCTTGATGATCTGTTGTACCACACTTTACACATACTCTTGGTTGTCCATTTTCCTTAAAATGGCAAGAGTTGGCTCCATGCCCATAACCCTGGAGTGGAAGCACCGCATAGGGTTGGGCACATATGGCTTTACCTTGAGGTGGTACCATGCCAACTTAACTGATTCTGGAAGGACTAACGTGTTAAAAGTTAGAAGGAGAGCTGGTGTCGACTGTTCCAAACCATAACTTTCTTCTTGAAAAGTTTTACTGCCATACTTTAAAATTCTCTAGTTCCTCTAACAGTTTCTCCTCAAGAATACTTCATCAGGTCTCGGGAAGACAATCCCTTACACTGTTTGAGGGTTTTGTGAGGAAAACATGAAACTTGAGCCTGGGGGTGTCCATATCAAAGCAGAAAGTCACTCACGTCTGGTGACGAAACCTCACTATTAGGTACCATCTCGCTGTGGGGTGATGCGAGGATCACGTTGACAACCTCAATATTTTCCGATGTATTTCAAAAATATCAAGATCCATGTTTGATACATTATCAATGGTTCACTACAAGGTACTACTTTATGAAATCTCTCATATTTACCAGGTAAGATTTCCTTAGGGGATTGAGGAGGACTTTTCCCCTTCTTACCAGGTTTGGGAGCCTGGGAACCATTACAATTCCCATTCTTGCCCATTGGAAGCGGAAAGGTTCCAAAGTGATATGTGATGTTCCAGGGGGAAATGGTCGGGGATGCGTAGGTCGTCAGGGAGAGAGATAGATCTTTTTAAATTTGTGGTACTCTACAAATTAGAATTCTT
>NC_051423.1:16208340-16238340 GCF_015228065.2 Penaeus monodon | reverse complement strand
TTTTCAGAATAAACATCCTCTTTTGAAGGAGGAAGATTTTCGTCGCGAGGTGTGAATCGACCGCTCGGAAGCCCTTTGTCCGCGACCTCTGTCCTTTACCTTTGCACGTAACCCTTGTCCTTGCCGCTTAGAGAGCTGTCCAGTATTTACGTCTCGCCAGTCTAAATCTTATTGTTCCTTCCTCAAAAGGTGGCAGTGTCGTTTTCCTTCCTGGCGAAAAAGGAAGTCTTTTGGAGAAAGTGTTACGTGTGTGGCCTTCCGGGCTTTTGATGCGAGCACTTTGTCCACGTTTCTCAACAGACACGACGATGAACTTCACTGCAGAGAGTTGTTTTCGTTTGGGAAGTTTTATATCTTCTCTGGATATATATTTCTATGATTTTGTTATATATTCTCCACACACACACACACACACACACACACACACACACACACACACACACACACACACATACACACACATACACACACACACACACACACACACACGTGTGTGTGTGTGTGTGTGTGTGTGTGTGCATATACTTATATATACGCATAGATATAAACAAATATATATATGTATATGTGCATATATAAATATAAATAAATTTGTTAATATAAAATCATGAATATAAATATATATATATATATATATATATATATATATATATATATATATATATATATATATATATATATATATATATATATATATATATATATGTATATATATATATATATATATATATATATATATATATATATATATATATATATAATATATATATATATATATAAGGCCGCGGTGGCCGAATGATTAGAACATCGGACTCAAGACTGGCACGACGGCAATCTGAGTTCGAGGGTTCGAGTCACCGGCCGGCGCGTTGTTCCCTTGGGCAGGGAACTTCACCTCGATTGCCTACCTAGCCACTGGGTGGCCAAAGCCAGCCCAGGTCAGTGCTGGTCCCAAGCCCGGATAAAATAGAGAGAATGATTACCTAAAAAAGGTAACACCGGCACTCTCCGTGGAAAGGAACTGAGGACCCTACCACGTACTCACTCCAAGAGCATCACAACATGAAAACTACAATTAAGTATCATGCTGTGACCACGGCGGCTCAGACATGAACCTACCGTTAAAAAAAAAAAAAAAAAAAAAAAAAAAAAAAAAAAAATATATATATATATATATATATATATATATATATATATATATATATATATATATAATATATTCACAAATACATATGTTTAAATAAATAAATAAGTAAAACGTATTATATAAACAGCTATGTAATAGATAAAATGAAACTCACATACTGCAGCAACAACATACAGGTCCAGTCTAAAGTCACTCTTAATATCAAACTACATAAATAAAAAAATAATAATCAAATATGATAACGTCAAAAATCGCGTATCAACAAATGCCTCGAAGAATGATAATAAATATAAATAAATAGACAAAATAAAGATATAGATAGACAGATAGATAGACTGACAGCTAGACAGATAGGTAGGCTGATAGATATATATAGACAGACAGACAGATGAATGGATTAATAGATAGACAAATATAGATAGATAAATAGATAGATAGATAGAATAGACAAATAGATATATAGGTAGGTAAACAGACAAATAGGCGATAAATAAACAGATAAATAGAGAGAGAGAGATAAATAGACGAATAGACAAACAGACAGCGAAACAGATTAGAATCGATAAAGGAGGAGGAGGACGAGCACAGGGAAGCACCCACTCGAATCGCCTTTGTCTGCCCCGACTCGAAAGGTGCCCAATGTTTACCCTCTCTTCTCCATGTCTTTTTGTTCCCCACGCAATAGCAGATCGCCCGCCCTCCTTCCCTACAAAGTGGAGGAAGACTCTCTCGGGGAAGGATTGCGAGAGACCTCCCTGCCTTTGATTAGGGGAGTTTTCTCCAGGTTTCTGTACTACCTTGACGAAGAACATCATTGCAAAGTATGGGTGTTTGCGTGCGTCATACAGTAATACAGTTATGTCATTATTGATTATGACTGATATATATATATATATAATATATATATATATATAATGATATATATGCATATATATATATATATATATATATATATATATATATATATATACATATATATATATATTTTATTATTTTTTTTTTATTTTTTATTTTTTTTTTTTTGTAACATTTCTGAACCCCTAACACTCTGATATACTCTCATACAAGTGTGCTCTTTACACTACATAATTGAAAACTGTTGATACATCTTTTCGATTTGCATCAAAGTGTTTGCCTTCAACTTGATAGGAAAGATAAACTCCAGTCAACCAGAGTGCGATATTTTTCAGATATATTTCACGTAGTCTCAGATAGGCATTTATATACTCTTTAATCACGAATAGCATGTGTTTATTGATAAACCTTTTTATTATACGGCTATGATATAACCTTACAGGCTCAAAAATAACAAAGGAAAGGCGGTGCATCTTGATTTGTTGATATAATTCAGTCAGTAAGTCAAGTAAATGTCCGTGATCACTGGAATTATCCAGATGTCTGATCCAGACACGGAGCTCCCTTGTAGTGGATATGATAAGAAGCAAAACCTTGTGTAACTTCCACTTTTCACAGATGTATTAAGAAAAAAAATTAAGACCAAGTCTGATATATACATTTAATCTTTCCACAGCCTTGCAAATCGACAAGTGGTGTGTATAAACAATATAAGTTGCAGAGTAGTCTGGTACTTTTTCCATTTTATTTGAAGCTTCCACAGTGTTTTGCTTGGTATTAAAAATCATACCAACTTCTGTTCATCTGCCCATCTCTTCTAACCCGCGCCAATTATCCCGCAGTAAGGAATCGAATCCTGGTTTTTTTGAAGGAGTGCATGACGGGTAGAAATTGACATTCATGACTTGACTTCCAGACGATCAAAAATTTTGATCTGAACGTGATTGTTGTTGATATTAACTTTATCTGAACTTGATTGCTCTTAGAAATGATGAAGCGAGGAGTGGGATACAGTAGTTCGTGATTACAGATTTAAGCGAGACTGTACTTATGAATAACAGAGACTACTAAACTCAAGGTATGGAATGACACAGAAAGGACTTATATATATCAGCCACAATTCAGTCGAAAATATTCACGAATGAAAGGCATACGATTTGTTTTGTATCCTATTACTCCGTAGTATCAACAGTATCAATAATATATTATAGATTTATAGTTATGAGTGATATTGCTAGCTGATATCAGGTTAGTCAGAAAAGAAAGTTGCAAAGACTTCAGAACTTAGTTGCAAGGACGAGGTAAATGAAGTCAAGAAAATAGCTAACAGAACAATGTTCCCAAAACACGAAAATTCCTTGCTTACGCGAATAGAAACTTGCATTGGATGTTACTTGCGTGTCTTTCTTTCTTTCACTCTTTCCTTTTTTCTTCCACTCTCTTTTCTTCCTTCATTTACTTTGACTTTCTTTCCTTCTTTCATTCTCACTTTCTCTCTCTCTCTCTTTGTTTGTTTCCTTCTTTCTTTCTTTCCTTCCATTCTTCGTGTAATCTCTCTCCCGTTCTTTCTCTCCTTCTTTCCTTCATTATTTCTCCCTCCCTCCTCTCTCTCTCTCTCTCTCTCTCTCTCTCTCTCTTATTCTCTCTTTATTAATCATGATTTATAATACATCCGCGACAACCCAGATGATCAAACTGCGGGTGAAAAAAAAAAAAAAATATATATATATATCCAATTTTTTGTAGGAAAACTCTTCCTTCTAGTGCAACATTTTATAGAGTTAGGCAGCGGATAAGGGGTGTAGAGAAAAAGAAATGTGTTTACATTTCTATATCTACCTATCTATCCGCGTGTTTATTTATCTCTATCAGTATATTTAGATATATCTTTTTAATACACGTATAATATATATTTTTTCATTCATTTATTTATTTTAAAGACACCCTACTTATAGTTATGAGTTTTCTTCATTTTTTTTTATTTATTTACTGATCTTAAAACGCACTAATATATATATATATATATATATATATATATATATATATATATATATATATATATATATATATTACATATATATATATATATATATATACATATATATATATATATATATATATATATATATATATATATATATATATATATATATATATATATATATATTACACGAAAACATGAGCAGGGTATCAAATAATGAATAAAAAAAATGTATATGTATATATATATATATATATATATATATATATATATATATATGTATATCATCAATAATGGTATGCTCATGTTTGAGCAGCCGTGGACCTCTCCACTATCCTTCGCCACTCAACTCGATTTTGCGCTTTTCTTTCCACTTGTACCATCGACAGCCCGTAAACATCTTTGATGTTGTCGCTCAGTCTTGTCTTCGGTTTGCCTCTTCCTCTGTTTCCTATCACCATCCCTGTCAGCAAGTTTTTCTCAATACTTTTACTTCTCATCACATGACCAATAAACTTTAGTTTCCTTTTGTTCAAAATGTCCAACAGCCAGTCTGTACAATTTACTTTTCTCAGCACTTCAGCATTTGGAGAAGAAAATAAATGATGAAGTGCTGAGAAAAGTAAATTGTAAAGACCGGCTGTTGGACATCTATATATTTATATATATACATATACATTTTTTTTATTCATTATTTGATACCCTGCTCATGTTTTTGTGTAATATATATATATATATATATATATATATATATATATATATATATATATATATATGTATATATATATTTATATATATATATATATATATATATATATATATATATATATATATATATATGTAAAGGTTGCAACTTGATTAATTTCTTAATTTCTGGCCTGGGCCCTCCACCAGTACAACCCTTTGTGGATCACCTCTGCGTTGTTGCTCAGTTTAACAATTGGTATTAAAAAGAAACACTATTACCATCTAGATTTATTACCTAAATCCTCACACACACAAAACACAAATATAAAATACAAAAAGAAAAAAATAGAAAAACATAAATCAACAAAATAATTAATCAAGAGACATTAAATGTTTTGTTTCACTTTGTGACCCATAACCGCTACCCATAACCGCTATAGTATTGTCTTTCTTTTCACATATCACACAAAATGTCTGAGTGTTGTGGCTTTATCCTCACTTTTTTCTCACTTTTTTCATCTGTTCCTCTCTCCTCACACTCGTGCCTCGTGCCTCTCGCCTCGTGCCTCTCGCCTCACGCCTCTCGCCTCACGCCTCACGCCTCACGCCTCCGCTCTCGCCTTGCATCTCGCACCTCACGCCTCACTCGTGCGGTCTCGTACGGGCGCACTTGTGACGTGGCACGGCACTTCTCCACTCCACACCGGAAACCCTGTCAAGTGTTATAAACCCCTAGTTTATCTCGTTCTTTACTTTAATTTATGTTCTTTGTCAAGACCACTTTTTCAACGTTTATAACAACTTGCTTTCCTTACCGAGGATGTTTTAGATACACTTTCGGCTGTTACCCCCTCGGGTGGGTAGGTCTCGTCTGGGCAGCTGTTCGAGTGTGAATGGGACGTCACACTGGGGGATTCCCCTGGACATTCACTAGTAATTTATTTTCATATCTGGTTTCGTCTATTTTTGTTTTGGTTTATTTTATTTTCTCGTTCACATAATTTCATTTATCAGTTATGGTCACATTTTCCATTTATTTTCTGTTTCTAATTGTTTTATTTTTTTCTATGGTCACATGAATATCAGCCTTTTTTTAGGTCACTTATTTAAATCATTACAACATTTTCGGGGGGAAAATATTTTTAAAAATATATATGCACCAGGCATTCTCTATTCATTCACCCACTCAACATTTTATTTCATACGAATGCACACTTCCTTTCATACGTCACTGCTTCATGGGGCTTCATTCACACTTCGACTCGCATTCTCATTCACTCCTAGTAGTCACTACGCTTCACGTAGGCTAATGGTTTCAACTGTCGTTTGACCTTATTTCCGACACCGTCACTTCTTTCACTCCTTACCCTTTCAATCGCCCCCTCTTAATTTTTCGGCTCAGCTCCACTCTGAGCCAGTCATTCAAAACTTTCTCTGTGTAATATACGTACAGAAAGTCAAATCTTTCACACACACTTTTGCAAAGGAACACATTTGGAAGTTTGACCCACGTCTTAACCTCTTGCCCAGCCTGATTTAACAGTATGGAAACTGGCACAAGAATATCATTCCTTCTTCCATCATCTCTTCCTTACCCAGCCTGATTTAACAGTATGGAAACTGGCGTAATAACAACCTTTCCTTTACTCTGCCTCAATCTCCTTACCCAGCCTGACTAAACAATACAGTAACTGGCGCAAGATTTACCTATTCTCGTCTTTCTTTCTGGTCCATCTTCCCCGATGCCTTTCTATCCATTTCATCATTCTCTCGCTCCTTCTTTCCTGATTTATTTGCTCATCAGCCAGACTTACCACTTCCTACTCCTATAAACTCTGGCGTCAGCCCCTCTGGACCTACCACTTCCAAAAGCTTATATTTCGGCATCAGTCTTACATTCTTGCTTCCTCATGACTCCTTATCCCTTCACTTTCATTCTTTCGCCCTCCTTTCATTATTTCGTCCTTCTTTCATTCTTTCGCCCTTCTTTCACTCTTTCGCCCTTCTTTCATTTGAATTTCTAAATCCGCCTAAGTATCCCTTCACCTTAACTTAAACACCATCCCAGGCTAATACTAATAGAAATGAAGCTAGAGGTATAGGAGGAGAAAAAGGAAAGAATTAGCTCAAGTCAGGTAGAGGTCGCCAGTCCTCATTCAGGATAGATCCCTGCTTTCACCTGTTTTTAACACTAAAATGATGGAAGGAGTAGATATAGTAGAAGAGAAATGAAAGACTTAGCTCAAGTCAGGTAGAGGACGCCAAACCTCGTTCAGGATAGAACCCTGCTTTCACCCATTTTTATTCCCTTTGTCTACTTCTATTACACGACTACGCAATCGCCGTGGAGAATGGTCTACTATCGGTTCATTTACTGCTGGTACTCCAAAAGGTTGTAATTTTGGTGCAGCCCTCAGGTTGCATCTGTTCTCAATTCGCTCCTCTTTGTCATCCTCATCGCAAGATCTAATCTTATACAATCCCGTTTTGGGTTCCAAAATCTCCAGTATTACCCATCGTTTAGCATGAAACTGGTCCTGCATTTTTCTTCTGCCTATTTTTACATTATTTCTTAGTAAAACTTCCTGGCCGACTCCCCAATTAATATCCTTTGCCTTTATGTCCCTTTGCTTCCTCGTCATCTCTTTCTGCTTGTTTTCCGTTCCTTTTGCCACATCCCATACAGTCTCTTGTATCTCCCTTAATTCACTTATCCAATCATCAATAGTTTCGTCTGATGAAGAATTTACTATACGATCCTGAGGTAACTTAGGCTCCCTGCCAAAGACTAACTGAAAAGGTGAATATCCTGTGGTTGCATGTGGGGTAGCATTATAATATGCAACTAAGGCAGCTATGTGCTCAGGCCATTTCTTCTTTGCTCTTTCATCTAATGTCACTAAGAGCCCGTGTAGAGTTCGATTAAACCTCTCGCAACACCCATTTCCTTGTGGGTGATATGCTGTCGTTCTAATTTTCTCTACCCCATAACTATTGCATAACTGTTTAATTACGGAACTTAGAAAATTCCTCCCTTGATCCGACAGTAATCTATCCGGAGCTCCAAATCTATCAAAAATCTGTTCTTTTAAAATCTTTGCTACTGTTGTTGCTTTTTGGTCTCTTGTTGGAAAAGCAAAAGAATACCGACTGAAGATGTCTGTAACGACTAAAACATTTTCTATTCCCATTCTCTTTTCTAAGACGGTGAAATCAATGGCTAACATTTCCCAAGGTTTGCTCGTGTCTAATCTCCCCAATAAAGCATGCAGCTTCGGTGTCTCGTCTTTAGCTACGCTGCATCTGCCACATCCAGCCACGTATTCTCCTACCGTAGTTGACATTCCTGGCCAGTACCCTCGACTTTTAACTAAACTAAGGGTTCTATTCCTCCCTTGATGGCCGAAATTATCATGACAGGCGTGCAATAACTGCCTTTGTAACTTTGGAGTCAATACTGGGATAATTTTCCACAAATTTATTCCCACGCTCTTTTTATGCCAAACAATTCCATCTTGTACAACTAAATTCTCTCTTACTCTATACAATTTTCGAAAATCTTCATTTTTCAACCAGTCCTCCATCTCCCCTTTAGACATTTGACTCTCCAGTATCTGACAAATCCCCTTGAAACACTTCATCTCATCCTGGGCATCCTTTATCCCCCCCTGCGACCAAAGCTCTCCCACATTCGAGTCTGTGGTGACCGCCATTGCCGTGTATTCTTCATCCGTATCACTCTCCACCTCCTGTGTCAACCTACTTAGCTCATCAGCTACCGTGTTATCCCTGCCAGGCTTGTACTTTATCGTGAAATTAAACTGTTGCAAATTATTTACCCACTGACTTTCGACCGCTCCAAGCTTAGAGGTCTCCAGGTGACTCAACAGACTGTTATCTGTGTAAATAATAAATTCCCTTCCCACTTAATAGTCTTTGAATTTATCGCAAACTGCCCACTTTAACGCTAATAATTCTAACTTTCTTGAGCTATAATTTGACATGTTTCTTTCAGAATTCCTTAGACCTCTACTGGCATAACATACTGGATGAATCTTCCCCTCGTGCTTCTGTGATAGCACGGCTCCTAATCCCTTAAAACTGGCATCAGTTTCTAAGATGAATTCCTTCGTGAAATCAGGACATTTTAAAACAGGAGCTGTAATTAACATCGCCTTTAAATCCTCAAACGCGCTCTGACATTTCTCATCCCATTCCCCGACAATGGATCTCCGTGAATCTCCTGACATAAGAGCATGTAGTGGTGCTGCCTTTTGTGCAAAGTGTTTCACAAATTTTCTGTAAAATGAACAGAATCCAATGAATGCTCTCACATCTCTGACAGTTTTCGGCAGAGGCCACGACTTAACTGCTTCTACTTTCGCTGGGTCTGTCGTCATGCCCTCTTCCGAAACCTGATATCCTAAATATGTCACTTTTGATGCAAAGAGCGTACACTTTTTAGGTTTAAGTTTAAGGCCATGTGTCCGCATTCTTTCAAGCAGATCCCTTAACCTAACAATATGTTCCTCAACCGTTTTGCTAAACACAATTACGTCATCTAAATATACCAGTAATGTAGCAAAAATTCTGTCTCCCAGAATCCTTTCCATGTAACGCTGAAACGTGCTTGGACTGTTCGATAATCCCATTGGCAATCTTTTAAATTCATAATGGCCGAAAGGTGTGCTAAATGCAGTTTTATGCTGATCTTTTGGGTGTACTTGTATTTGGTGATACCCTGCATCTAAATCAAGTGTTGAAAAAAACTTTGCACCTGCTAATGCTTCAACCGTCTCATTAATCCTTGGCAGAGGAAATGCGTCTCTAATTGTATATTTATTAAGTTGCCTGTAATCTATACACAGCCTTAAAGTGTTATCGCGCTTGCGCACCACAACAATTGCAGCAGAGTAGGGACTTACGCTCGGCACAATCACCCCTTGTTTGCATAACTTTTCGATGTGTTCTTTTACCTCCGGAACTTGATTAGGTGGTATTCGTCTGTAAGGTATTTTAATGGGTTGCTCAGTTGTCAACGGTATGGTATGATGGACACCCGTAGCTTTTCCTATTGGCTCCTTTTCATTAGCAAAAACGTCCCTATATTCTTCTAAAAGTCTCATTACACCCTCCTTTTGGTTTATTGTTAAATGGTCATCAATGATTTTTACTTCAGGCAACTTTTCATTTATCAGATTGACGCTGCAGTGTTGAACTTCTTTCTCTTCTATTTCCTCTGCTCTTGCAACTTTGCCTCTCTGCCAATTCCTTCTTAATTTACAAGTTGTTTTAGATAGGTTTGCTACTATCGTATATCCCTTCCCACTCTTTATAAGGACCATAGCAGGCAGCGTTACTACACCCTCAGGAACCCATCCTTCCTGTTCTTCTGTCAATGGCTCAATCAACACCACCTGGCTTTTTACCTGCCTTAATTGCGGGATCCAGACTGGCACCAGTCTCATACTAGATGGCGGAATTACCGGCATTTGTGCTTTCCCGGTTAATGCAAATCCCCAGTCTTCATTTAAATATAACTTGCGGAGTGCCCTCACATCGCTAATATAGTCTTTCCACTCTTCCCAGTTAACACTTGCTTTACATAGATTGTACATTACCGGCCATACCTCTGCCACCTTTGACAACACATCAATGCCTAACAAACAACTGTAGCTCTCCCCCACTCTATCACAAATCAAGAATACTGCATCAACCTTTGCCCCACAGATTTCAATAGTAACTTTTATACTACCTCTACACGGTACTACACCACCACCCACTGACCTAATGCTAATTTTAACCGGTTGCAGCTTTATACCACATGGTCGCAAATAGTATTCATAAACTTCAGAACTAATTAAAGAAACTTCTGCCCCGGTATCACACAAACCAACAACATCTACACCTTCAATATTTACAGTTACCCGTGGGCTGTTTGTTTTTATATGTCCCACTTCTATCCTTTTTACCATTGGATATCCTACTTTCTGCCCGCCGCTTGTGACACATTCTTGCACATTGCGAGTCTCCCCAGACTTAACGTTATTTGTAGTTTCGTCACCTCGAGTATGCAAGTTCCTTCCATAATACCTATCTCTGAAACTTCCTTCTGGGCACCACGCAATAATATGACCCTTTTTACCGCATCTATAACAAATTCTCTCTTTCTTTTCCGAATTCTTTCTTTCATTCTCCATTTCTTCGTCCTTCCCATCTTTATCTTTCCTTTGCGAGAAAGATTTCCACTCATGCTCTTTTATTGCTATCCACTCTATCCACTCATCCAACGAATCATCTGGCCTCTGCTCTATCCTCCTCTTAAGCTTCAATCCTAATGCTGGCTCTCTCATATTCCTCGCCACACATTCTCCGATCATTCTACGATCTATTTCATTTCCACCTTGCTTAAGGCTTTCGCTCATCCCCAATAACACGTCTAAAAATTCCCACACACTCTCATGCTTCCCCTGCTTTCTGCCTGCCATTCGTTCGTATAAATCCCAAACAGATATTCTGCTCCCATATACTTTCACCAATTCTTCCATAATTTCTTCTACGCTATGCCAATCCTGTTTATAATTATGCAATCTCTCTGCCGCCGATCCCTCTATGTGATTCAACACAAATTTAACTTTATCCTCCTCATTTCCGACCAACTGTCCCAGTGCCCTGTTTGCCTTCTTGATCCATCTCTCCACATCCCCTTTTCCTGTGTATACTTCTAGTGCTGGATCTTTCCGAATAATAGAAGGAGCATTTACTTGCCTATGCTGAATACTAGCTAAGTCTTCTAAAATTTCCAAAGTCCTATTCCACCTAATTGTTTCCTCATTATTACTTTCTACTCTACTTGATTCCGCCGTCGGTAACTCCCAATTTCTACTTTGATGTGCACAGCCTCCATCCCGTTCCCCCGATCGGATTTCTCGATATATCAGAAATAAGAAATGCAGTAACAGTAATCCCACAATTAAGCCTAACAAACCGCAAATGTGTTCCCCCGTGTCCATCTTTCAACACCAATTATTAAATATGAGCAATCGAGAGGAAACGCTCTGCTACCAATTGTAAAGGTTGCAACTTGATTAATTTCTTAATTTCTGGCCTGGGCCCTCCACCAGTACAACCCTTTGTGGATCACCTCTGCGTTGTTGCTCAGTTTAACAATTGGTATTAAAAAGAAACACTATTACCATCTAGATTTATTACCTATATCCTCACACACACAAAACACAAATATAAGATACAAAAAGAAAAAAATAGAAAAACATAAATCAACAAAATAATTAATCAAGAGACATTAAATGTTTTGTTTCACTTGGTGACCCATAACCGCTACCCATAACCGCTATAGTATTGTCTTTCTTTTCACATATCACACAAAATGTCTGAGTGCTGTGGCTTTATCCTCACTTTTTTCTCACTTTTTTCATTTGTTCCTCTCTCCTCACACTCGTGTCTCGTGCCTCTCGCCTCGTGCCTCTCGCCTCACGCCTCTCGCCTCACGCCTCACACCTCACGCCTCACGCCTCACGCCTCTCGCCTCTCGCCTTGCATCTCGCACCTCACGCCTCACTCGTGCGGTCTCGTACGGGCGCACTTGTGACGTGGCACGGCACTTCTCCACTCCACACCGGAAACCCTGTCAAGTGTTATAAACCCCTAGTTTATCTCGTTCTTTACTTTAATTTATGTTCTTTGTCAAGACCACTTTTTCAACGTTTATAACAACTTGCTTTCCTTACCGAGGATGTTTTAGATACACTTTCGGCTGTTACCCCCTCGGGTGGATAGGTCTCGTCTGGGCAGCTGTTCGAGTGTGAATGGGACGTCACACTGGGGGATTCCCCTGGACATTCACTAGTAATTTATTTTCATATCTGGTTTCGTCTATTTTTGTTTTGGTTTATTTTATTTTATCGTTCACATAATTTCATTTATCAGTTATGGTCACATTTTCCATTTATTTTCTGTTTCTAATTGTTTTATTTTTTTCTATGGTCACATGAATATCATGATGTTGCCATCCTATCTGAGTCCTTGGAGTCACTTGTGGCGGCTCTTGATGCATTTAGCAATGAGGCGAAGCCCCTAGGCCTAGAGGTCTCCTGGACCAAGACCAAGATTCAGGACTTTGGGGGCCTGTTAGGGGAACCCGTTCAGTCGATCCATGCTTGCGGCGAGGACGTTGAAGTCACAGAAAGTTTTACATACCTTGGTAGCGTAGTCCATATCTCTGGGTTGTCAGACCAGGAAGTCAGTAGACGGAGTGGTCTGGCAACAGGAGCCATGAACTCGATCAACAAGAGCGTTTGGAGATGTCGGTACCTATGCAGAAGGACCAAGCTGCGTGTCTTCAAGGCCTTGATACTTCCAGTTTTGCTCTATGGAAGCGAAACCTGGACGCTATCCAGTGCCTTGGAGTCTCGCCTTGATGCCTTTTGTAACAAGTCCCTTCGCCGGATCATGGGGTACAGTTGGCAGGACCACGTGTCCAACCGGCGGTTACACCGTGAGACTGGCATGGGACCTGTTACTTGCATAATCCGGGATCGCCAACTCAGGCTATATGGCCACCTAGCTCGCCTCCCTATGGACGACCCTGCCCACCAGGTTGTCTCTCTGCGAGACAACCCTGGGTGGAGGAGACCTGTGGGACGTCCTAGGAGATCATGGCTTGGGCAGCTCGACGAGACCTGTCGTGAGGAACTAGAGATGGGCCGTGTGCCTGCCTGGAGACTCGCCTCGAGGGATCCTCGTGGCTGGAAGCGAAGGGTGGATGCGGCCATGGCGCCCCCGTCGGCGTTAGCCCCTTGATGATGATGATGATGAATATCAGCCTTTTTTTAGGTCACTTATTTAAATCATTACAACATTTTCGGGGGAAAAATATTTTTAAAAATATATATGCACCAGGCATTCTCTATTCATTCACCCACTCAACATTTTATTTCATACGAATGCACACTTCCTTTCATACGTCACTGCTTCATGGGGCTTCATTCACACTTCGACTCGCATTCTCATTCACTCCTAGTAGTCACTACGCTTCACGTAGGCTAATGGTTTCAACTGTCGTTTGACCTTATTTCCGACATCGTCACTTCTTTCACTCCTTACCCTTTCATATATATATATATATATATATATATATATATATATATATATATATATATATACATATATATTATATATATATATATATATATATATATATATATATATATATATTATACTTGAACCAAAAACGGACATTTGGTGTGGCCACCTGTGTAAGACTTCCAACGTTTCTTTGAGGAGCACAAGAGTTTTAATCACTTTAAATCAACTTATGAAGGACCACCATAATGTACGTGTATGTGTATTTGTGTGTGTGTGTATGTGTGTGTGTGTGTGTATGTATGTGTGTGTGTGTGTGTTTATGTGTGTGTGTGTTTATGTGTGTGTGTGTTTATGTGTGTGTGTGTGTGTGTGTGTTTATGTGTGTGTGTGTGTGTGTAAGTGTATGTGTGTGTGTGTTTGTGTGTGTGTTTATGTGTGTGTGTGTGTGTGTGTGTGTGTGTGTGTGTGTGTGTGTTAGCGTGCATGTGCGTGTGTGCGTCAGATTCACCCTCAATGGCGGCCAATGTTTACCTCTCGCCTCTCTAGATTTTATTGGTTCGGACGTAATATCATATCGGAAGCCCACCTTTCCTTCAAAGAGAAAAGAGCTCTTTGGTGGAACTATTACGTGTGTGACCTCCCTGCTCTTTGATGCTCAGCCTTTGTCCAAGTTTCCACACGAACTCGAGGAGAAATATGGATGCAGACTATTTTTTGAAAGACTAAACGGTACTGTCTTTAGTGGTGGCAGTACGGTTGTATGCAGCACACACATACTCAGAGACAAATACACACACATACAAAAGACAAAGGCACATGAATATTTTATAAATACATATATTCTACGGAGATTTATAACGCAGTAATAGGCCTATATATCTTTATTGTTAACAAAAGTAACTACATTTTCAAGTAAAATGCGATTATGTATTATTCCATCACATGCATGTATTTAAATATCTAGACCATAACCGAATATTTACGGGTATTTTCTGGAAAAAAAAACGTCGCTATGAATACACAGGTAATGCCTATGAAGTTAATGCAAATTTTGGCCAAATTGTATTTATTTCCATGCAATGTATATATATATATATATATATATATATATATATATATATATATATATATATATATATATATATTTTTTTTTTTTTTTTTTTTTTTTTTTTTTTTTTTCTTTAAGTGCCCTGTCCCACCAGGAGGTTGGCGATCATGGATTTCCATGATTTTCTTGGCAATTTAGAGTGCTGGTTTGCCATTGCCTTCCGCCCGGTGTTTTTATCGAGTCACCATCTCTATTTACCCGGGTCTGGGACCGGCACTGACTTGAGCTGGCTTGCCCACCCAGCGGCTAGGCAGGCAATAGAGGTGAAGTTCCTTGCCCAAGGGAACAACGCGCCGGCCGGTGACTCGAACCCTCGAACTCAGATTGCCGTCGTGACAGTCTTGAGTCCGATGCTCTAACCACTCGTCCACCGCGGCCTATTTTTTTTTTTTACGGTAGGTTCATGTTCGAGCCGCCGTGGTCACAGCATGATACTTAATTGTAGTTTTTCATGTTGTGATGATCTTGGAGTGAGTACGTGGTAGGGTCCCCAGTTCCTTTCCACGGAGAGTGCAGGTGTTACCTTTTAGGTAATCATTCTCTCTATTTTATCCGGGCTTGGGTCCAGCACTTACTCGGGCTGGCTTGGCCACCCAGTTGCTAGGTAGGCAATCAAGGTGAAGTTCCTTGTGGCCGGTGACTCGAACCCTCGAACTCAAATTGCCGTCGTGGCAGTCTTGAGTCCGATGCTCTAACCACTCGGCCACCGCGGCCTTAAGTGCCCTGTCCCACAAGGACGTTGGCGATCTTGGATTTCCATGATTTTCTTGGCAATTAAGAGCGGTGGTTTGCCGTTGCCTTCCGCCCGGTGTTTTCATCGAGTCACCATCTCTATTTACCCGGGTCTGGGACCGGCACTGACTTGGGCTGGCTTGCCCACCCAGCGGCTAGGCAGGCAATCGAGGTGAAGTTCCTTGCCCAAGGGAACAACGTGCCGACCGGTGACTCGAACCCTCGAACTCAGATTGCCGTCGTGACAGTCTTGAGTCTGATGCTCTAACCACTCGTCCACCGCGGCCTGTGCAATGTATAAATTTTCTCGGCTAGGAATTTATCCTGTCTATACAGTATCATACTTTTTTTTCCAAAGTGGGAAGTGGGAAACAAACGTGTGGGGGAGGAGAGGGTGGGGAGGATTTAGCGAAGAAGAAGAAAAAAGAAGAAGAAGAGATGAAGTTAGGAGAATAAGTGTGTGTGAGTGTGGGGGGAGAGGGGAGAGGGGATGGGCAGGGGAAAAGAGAGGGAGGAGGTGGGGGTGTGGAGGACATAGCAGAGTGTGGCTCAAGAAAATTGAGAAGCAATGACAGGACGATGTTGCATAGACTGAGGAATCTGGGCTATGTCTATGGACGGAGCTGTTTTTTATTTATTTCTCTTTATTGGCTAGGAAATGGTCTTTATGGATTTGTGTGTTTATTTATTCATATATGTTTTCATTTGTTAATTAAGATTCTTATATATTTTTTTCTACTCTCTTCTCTCTGTATATCGGTCTGTCTGTCTGTCTCAATCTCTCTAACACTCTCTCTCTTCTACCTCCCTACTATTAATTTCTATCTTCTACGCATTTCTCACTCCCTGTATGTCCCTGCCCGTTACTTTCCACGCCTTCCCTGTCTCAGTTAATGCTGAATCATTTCAGATTTACGATGAAGATCCAAAGTGCTCGTGTTTTTTTTCTTCTTTTTTTTTACTATATGTTTCGGTTACCTATTGTTTCTGTGTAGTTTTGGTGTGTCGTCAAAGAGCTTTTTTGTCATCGCCTGAAACTTTGGGGGAGTAAGCGAGCAACACATTTTGTTTAAACGTGAATTAATGAACAACTATTACTATCCTTTTATTTCGCCTAAAACATGAAAACCAAAGAACAGCTTTTTCAGGGATCAAAAGTTGCTATTTCCATTCATGAGATTTGTGTAAAGGCCCCAGACTATCAGAAGGCGCGGTGTTATGACGTGCCACAACAGAGTCACTTCTCAGGGCCATTACCACTAATTGTAGTGGCCCACATGTTTCGTCCTTCACTTTGGGTGCAGTGCGGGAGGACTCTCACACGCCTCATTTACTACAGTACTTAATACTGACGAGTCTCTCGCTTTCAAGTTGTTTTTTCCTGTCTGGAGAGCGTGTTATCTGTGCATACAGTGGCCGTCCTAACTAATGCGTTCACTAATGGTGGACTGGTGTTCAAGGAGGATTTAATGAAGGAGCAGATAAAGCAACGAATAAGGAGGAAGAGGGGGGGGGAGAAGCAATGTGACAAAGGAAGGTTCAATAAAACCCTCGTATTCTCGACCCTCTTTCCTCCTCTTTCCTCTTCTCCAATTGTCTGTTTCTCCTCCTTACTTTCCTTCTAATTTACTTCTCTTGTTTCACGATAAAAGGAGCCAATGGTACGAAATTATTTGAGAGTTTTAGCACGTCCTTAACCCACGCTCCTCCTGGCTTCATTAACAAGAGAAAAGCCTTATTGTGAGAAGCAGTGGACACTGCCGTCATTGGCATTATATGTAATTTTCATTTTTGTTCTAATTTATGTTTTGTTCTTATTTTCACTCTTAAGAATGATTATGATTATGATGATAAAAATAGTGATAATGATAATGATGGACACGAAGAAGAGGATGATGAGCATGATGGTGATGATGATGATGATGATGATGATGATGATGATGATGATGATGATGATGATGATGATATTGATAATGATGGTGGTGAAGATCGTGGTGCTGATGATGGCAATCCTAATGAAAATAACAGCAACAACAACAATGATACTAAGTATGATACATATATAGATAAACAAACATTACTATGTGTTTTTTCGCCTTCTAATCTCCCTTCCCGTTTCCTCCTACACTTCCTTCTTGTTCGTCCTTAAGTACCTCCTCTATCCTCAGCTCCTCCTTCACTAAATCCTCCTTGAACACCTCTCAGTCTGGGGCAGTTACGTAAAACTCATAAAAAGTTGCTATATAATGTTTTCGGCGAAAAACAAAATAGTAATGTTTATTCATTAATATATCAATCTTCACCACGATCAACATTATCATTATCATAATCATCATCACCATCATCATAGTCTTCATCATCGTCATCACCATCACCATGGCTATTACTATTCTCATTCTTATCACCATAATCATCATCATTAATCTTAAGAGTAAAAAATAAGAACAAGAATTGAAATTAGAATAACATAAAGGTAACTGAAAAGCCAGTGACGGCAATAGCTTCCTGTCTACTGCTTCTCACAATAAGGCTTTCCTCCAGTTGCTAATAAAGCAGGAGGAACTTGGGCTAATGACGAGGCATTCATTGCGAAGAGCCTCTTTGCGTGCTAAGACTGTGAAATATTTTGTATCATTGGCTCCTTTTAATGAAAAGAGAAGAAGCGGGAATAGACAAATTGAAGAAAATGAAAGAGGGGAAAAAAGGTCGAGAGTCGAGGGCTGTATTGTACCTTCTTTTGTTACATTGCTCCCCTTGCTCCCTCCTCCTCTTCCCTTCTCAAGGACATTTCATTCGTTGCTTTATCTGCTCCTTCACTAAATCCCTATTCGCCATTTCCTCCCTCAGGATAACTTCCTGCGCTTACCGCTTTTCTTTTTTCTTAGTTTCTTCGGGAAATCCTTCATCTTTTCCCTTTTTGATAATCTCTTTCTGCTGCTTCTCGCCCTCTACCTTTTGTCTTTTCCACCTCGATCTTCACTTGATTTTCCTTTGTCTTAAGTTCCCTCGTCACCTCTTCCTTCTAGGACTCCTCCCTTGCCATCTTCCTTCGCCTCTCCCTTACCGCCTCTTCCATACTTCTCATTCGTCTCCAAGAGAGAGAGAGAGAGAGAGAGAGGAGAGAGAGAGAGAGAGAGAGAGAGAGAGAGAGAGGAGAGAGAGAGAGGAGAGAGAGAGAGAGAGAGAGAGAGGAGGAGAGAGAGAGAGAGGAGAGAGAGAGAAGAGGAGATGAGAGAGAGAGAAGAGAGAGAGAGAGAGAAAGAGAGAGAGAGAGAGAGAGAGAGAGATTTACGTAAATATCACACTCACCGAAATAAGAGATACGAAAGACAAATAGAAAAAAAAAACAGGAAATAAGGTCATCCTTGAAATAAGAAATATAAGAATAATCAAATGAATATAAAATGTGAATAAAAATCTGATATAAAAATGTATATTTATAGAAAGATATAAATATTTAGAATATAATATCCCTACATATTAATTATATATACAATACTGCAGTACATATAACATATTAAAATATAATATATATATATATATATATATATATATATATATATATATATATATATATATATATATATATATATATATATATACGAAGACACACAAAAAAATAAAAAAGCACACTCCAGACACAATTCTTCAGTGTGCGTAATGTCTTCCTCTCATTACTTCGAAATCTTCTTAAGCCACACTCTGCTAAATCCCCCGCCCCCTACCCTTTCCCTCTGTTAACACCCACCCCTTCCCCTCCCCCCCACCCACCCACACACACTTTTTCCTTTTTTTTTTTTTTTTTTTCTTTTTCTTTTTCTCCGCTAAATCCTCCCCACCCTCTCCCCCACACATGCTTCCTTCCCACTTTTTCTTTCTTTTCTTTTCTTTCTTTTCCTTCCCATATCTGCCTGGACCGGGAATCCCTCGTTCGCAAGAGCCAGTCTCCCGAGCAACAGTTCCCGTCCGTTTCGATCTCAGTCCGAGTCTTGTAACAATAGCGTTGTCTTCGCCTTCGATCTTGGAGGTTTTCTTGCCTATTTGAGGGGGTCTACGGACTCATTTTTTGTATGTTTATACCTTCTTTTGTTCGTTTTCATGGTAATGGTCAGCATCACAATTAACATTATTACTATTCCCGTTCTTATCATCATAATCACCATCATTAAACATAAGAGTGAAAATAAGAACAAGAACAGAAAAGAGAATATACGTAAAAATACCTGATAAAGCCAGTGACGGCAACCCTGTCCACTGCTTCTCGCAATAAGGATTTTCTCTAGTTGCTAATAAAGCCAGGAGGAGCTTGAGTTAATGACGAAGCATTCATTGCGAAGAGCCTATTCCCGTGGTGAAACTGTGAAATATTTTGTACCATTGGTCCCTTTTTAACGCGAAACAAGACAAGTAAATGAGAAGCGAAGCAAAAAGGAGAAACAGAGAAATTGTTGAAGAGGAAAGAGAGGAAAAAGGTCGAGAGTGCGAGGGTTGTATTGAACCTTCCTTTGTCACATTGCTCCTCCTTCTCCTCCCCCTCATTCGTTGCTTTATCTTCTCCTTCACTAAATCCTTCTTCGCTTTGTCCTCCCTCAGGATAACTCAACTTTTGTATCTTTTCTTCTTTTTTTCATAGTTTCTTCGCGAAATCCTTCTTAACCTTTTCCTTTTTTAAGGATCTCTTTTACTGCTTCTCTTCGCTACCTCTTTTCCATGCCGTTCTTCACTTGATTTTCTTTGTCTTAACTCCCTTGTTACCTCTTCCTTCTAGAACTCCTCCCTTATCATCTCCTACAGTTCTTTCTTTTATAGCTTCTCCGTTGCCATCTCCTCTTTCAAAGTTCTTATTCGTCCCTATGTATCTCCCTCTTCAGCTCCTCCCTTTCTACAGTTACCCCTCACCATTCCTTCCTTCTAATCCCTCTCCCTTACTATCTCCTACAGTTCCTCCTTGTTTGTCCCTAAGTATCACCTCCCTCCTCAGCTCCTCCTTCACCAGATTCTCCTTGAACACATCTTAATCCAGCCTTAGTGAACGCATTACTAAGAACACCCACGGTATGCGCAGGTAACACGTTTGCTAAGCCGGAAAAACAACAGAAAAGTGAGAGACTCATCACTGTTAAGTACCGCAGTAAGTGAGACGCGTAACAGTCCTCCCGCACTGCCTCTGGAGTGAAGGATGAAACACGTGGGTCAGAAGTACTACAATTAGTGGTAATGGCGTTGAGAAGTGATGCTGTTGTGGCACGTCATACTACCAAACCTTCTGGGAGTCTGGGGCAGTTACGCAAACCCCATGAACAAAGCAACATTTAATCTCTGAAAAAGATACTTTTTATTTTCCGTGCTTAAGGCGAAAAAATAATAGTAATTTTTATTCATTTATTATTCATTTATCAACATCTTCATTACAAAATGAGTTGCATTACAAAATTCGTCACAAAAACCTCTTTGACACGACAAACTACAAAATTCCGTGTCTAAATGTGATTTGATTGCTATGCTGTACTTTGAACAGGGAAGAGAGAGAGAAAAAAAATTCGGCGAGCGCTTGGCATTTTAAATCTGAAATGATTCATCATTTACGTGGACGGGGAGGGAACAAGAAGTGAGAAATGCGTAGAAAGTATGAATTAATAGTAGGGAGGTAGTAAAGAGAGAGAGAGAGAGAGAGAGAGAGAGAGAGAGAGAGGAGAGAGAGAGAGAGAGAGAGAGAGAGAGAGAGAGAGAGAAAAGGGAGGAGAGAGGGGAGGAGAGGAAGAGAAGAGAAAGAGAGAGAGAGAGAAGAGAGAGAGAGAGGGAGGGGGAGGGGGATCGGGAGTGGAAGAGAAAGAAAGAGAGAGAGAGAGAAAGAGAGAGAGAGGGAGGGATGGGGGGAGAAAGATAATAATGATATATATAAATAATAAATGATATAAGAGAGAGAGGAGGAGAGAGGAGAGAGAGAGAGAGAGAGAGATAGTAGAGATAAAAGATGAGAAGAAGATAGATAGAGAGAGAGAGAGAGAGAGAGAGAGAGAGAGAGAAGAGGGGGGTGCGAAAGAAAGAGAGAGAAACGGACGGATACAGACAGATAGATAAGAGAGTAAAAATAAATATTTAAACAAAGATCACAGCCGCGGTTATAACAAAAGATACAACTGGTCATCAACTGATGATGGAGGAACTATAGAAGGATGAAGAGTGCTATGGAGGGGCTTGAAGAGGGAGGAGATACTTAGGGATGAAAATGGAGGAGCTAAGGAAGACGAAATGGTAAGGAAGAGGCTTTAGAAGAAGGAACTGTAGAAGGAGATGATGAGGGTGGGACTGCAGAAGAAAGGGAAAGCAAAGAAGGAACTGTAGAAGGAGGATGTGGGAGGAATTATAGAAGGAGGTGCTGAGAGAGGTTAAGGGAAATCCCAGTGAAAAACGAGTTGGAAAAGACAAGAGGTGGCGGAGGAGAAGCAGTAGAAGAGATTTTGAAAAAAAAGAAAAGAAAATGACCTATGACCCCCCCCCCTCAAAATAACGAGAGAGAGAGAGACGAGAGAGACAGAGAGAGAGAGAGAGAGAGAGAGAGAGAGAGAGATAGAGAGAGAGAGAGGGAGAGAAGCCGTAAAAGGAGGAGGTTATGGCGAAGAAAGATTTAGTGAAAGAGCAGATAAAGCAACGAATGAGATGTGAAGGAGGGAGGGGGAGAAAGAGGGAGGAGGAGGTGGGAGGGGAGGAGCAAAGTGACACTGGAGGATTCAGTACAGGCCACGCACTCGATCTTTTTTCTCCTCTTCTCCATTTCTCCATTTCCCCGTCTTACTTTTCTTCTCATTTACTTGTCTTGTTTCGCAATGGCCAATGGCACAAAACATTTCACAGTCTTAGCGCGCGAAGAGGCTCTTCGCAATGAATGCCTCGTCATTAACCCAAACTCCTCCTGCTTTATTAGCAACTAGAGTGGACAGGGAAATGAAGCCATTCCTGTCATCGGCATTATCAATTATTTTTATTTCTCTTTTAATTTCTGTTTGTTTTAGTTTCGCTCCTAAGAATGAGGGCAATTATAATGATAAGAATGAGAATAGTAATAATAATGAAGATGATGATGACCATGATATTGGTGGTGATGATAATGATGATTATGATAACAATAATGTTGATGATGGTGGTGAAGATTGTGGTGATGGTGATGGCAACACTAATGATATTAACAGCAAATAAAAATAACAACAATAATGATATTGACACATATATTGATAAATAAAAATGACTATCTTGTTTCTCGCCTAAAACACGAAACTATAAAACAACTTTTCCTGAGTTTTACGCAACTGCCCCAGCCTGAGAGGTGTTCAAGGAGGATTTAGTGAAGGAGGAGCTGAGGATGAAGGAGGTACTTGAGGACGAACAAGAAGGAACTCTAGAAAGAGGAAATAGTAAAGAGGAGATTTAGGAGGAAGAGGTGATGAAGGAGGAACTGTAGAAGGAGGAAGAGTGCTGAAGGAAGATCTGAGGATGGAGGAGATACTTAGAGATGAAAATGGAGGACAAGGAAGGAAACCACAGAAGGAGGAGAGGTAAGGGAGGGCCATTGGAAAGAAGAAATGATAAGGAAGGAACTGTAGGAGTAAGATTGCTGAGGGAGGAGATGGTTAGGGACGAGCAAGGAGGGACTAAATAAGACGAGATGGCAAGGGAGGGGCTTTAGAAGAAGGAACAGTAGAAGGAGGAGACGATGAAGGAGGGGGGGTCTGTAGAAGAAAGAGACAGTGAAGAAGGAACTGCAGAAGGAGTAAGAGTGGAAGAGGAGGAAGTAGAAAGAGATTGCCAAAAAAGAAAGAAAGAAAAAGGACATGGAAGGATTTTCCGAAAGAGAGGAAGAGACGAAGAAGAAACTAAGAAAAGAGAAAAGCCTTTAGAGGAGGATATCCCGAGGAAGGGCATGAAGAAGAAGGATTTAGTGAAGGAGCAGATAAAGCAACGAATGTGGAGGAGGGAAGAGGAGGAGGGAAGAGTAGGAGCAATGTGACAAAGGAAGATCCAATACTACCCTTGCATTCTCGACTTTTCCCCCCTCTTTCCTCTTCCTCATTTTGCCTATTTCTCCTCTTCTATATTTACTCGCCTTTTTTCACATTAAAAAGAGACCCGATGGCGCAAAATATCTTTTAGCCCGTGAAGAGGCTCTTCGCTATGAATGCCTCGTCATTAACTCAGGCTCCTCCTGGCTTTATTAGCATCTAGAGAATAGCCTTATTGTGAGAAGCGGTGGACAAGGAAAAACGGAGTGATTTACTGATTTACCTCCTCACCACCATGAAAACGGACACAAATAAATAAATAAGTGAATAGATAATTAAATAATAATAAACACATAAATGAATAATTAAATAATAATAAACACATAAATAAATAATTAAATAATAATAAAAGATAAAATGATCAACAAAACAAAGCAAGAGAAAGTAGACCTCTTTTAAAAAGACACGAAAACCACCAAGACCGAAGAAGGCAGCGCAGTGGTCCGTTTTATAAGAGTCGGACTCAGATCGAAACGGACGGGAACTGCTGCTCGGGAGACTGGCTCTTGCGGGCGAGCGATTCCGGGTCCAGGCCGATTTAGCGATGGAAAAAAAAGAGAAAGAAGTGGGAAAAGAACGTGTGGGGGGAGAGGGGGGGGGGGATTTAGCGAAGAAGAAGAAGAAAAAAAAAACGAGAGAGGAAGGAAAAAGAAATAGGGGAAGAAAACGTGTGTGTGGGAGTGTGGGAGGAGAAAAGAAAAGAAAAGCGTGTGTGGAAGAAGAGGATGGGGAGGATTTAGCGAAGAACTACGAAAAACGAGAGAGGAAGTTGGGAGAAAAGGTGTGTCAGTGTATTTGTTTGTGTGTGTGGGGGGGGGGGAGGGGAGAGGGAAGGAGTTGTGGTGGTGGGGGGGGGGGGGCTGAAGGATTTAGCAGAGTGTGGCTTAAGAAGAAGATTTAGAAGTAATGAGAGGACGACGTGTCTAATAGACGGAGCAGTTTTTTAATTTCGTTTTTTTTTTTCTTAGTGTGTAGTTGGTGATTAAGAAACGGTATTTATTTTTTGTTTTTTTATTCATTTATGTATTCATTTGTTTATTTATATTATTATGTAAATATTTTGATAAAAAACATAACTTTTTATATTATTATAAACTAATTTCTTTATTTCAATATATCTTAATAGTTTTATTTGTTTCTGTTATTTGTCTTTCGTGTCAGATTATGCCAAATTTATATTTCATTTCTGTAATTACATTCTATTTCTGTCTTTCCTGTTCAATTCGGTTCTGTTATTTGTCTTCCTTGCTCCAGTATGCCACACTTCTATCTTTCTTTCTTGATATCATCTCTTCTCTGTCTGTCTCTGTCAATCGGTCTTCTCTCTCTCTCTCTCTCTCTCTCTCTCTCTCTCTCTTCTCCTTCTCCCTCCTTCCTTCCTCTCATTCCTCCCTAATATTATTCCTACCTTCTACGCATTTGTCGCTCCCTGTACCTCCTCTCCGTCTCTTTCCACAGCTTCCTTGTCCACGTAAATGCTGAACCATTCCAGAGTTAAGATGAACAAGATCAAAAGTACTCGCCGTTTTGTTTTCTTCTTCTTTTACTGCACTTTTTTTTGTCATCACCTTAAACTTTTAGGGTTAAAAGGTAACACATTTTGTTATGAAAACGTTGATAAATGCATAAATAAATCAATCAACATTACTATAATTCTTTCGTCTATAAAACGAATCCCAAAAAGCTACTTTCTCGGAAAATAAAGTTGCTTTGTTCATTCATGAGGTTTGCGCAACTGCCCCATACTCCCGGAAAGCTCGGTGGTATGACTTGCCACAAAAGTGTCACTTCTCAGCGCCATTACTGCTTACTGTGGTACTTCTGACAGTGCGGGAGGACTCCCATGCGCCTCACTTACTACAGTACTTAACACTGAAGAGTCTCTCTCTTTTCTGTTGTTTTTTCCTGTTTGGAGAACGTGTTACTTCTGCATACTCGCACTGTGGCTGTCCTTACTATTGCGTTCACTAATGGTGGACTGTGAGGTGTTCAAGGAGGATTTAGTGAAGGAGGAGCTAAAGAGGGAGGGGGTACTTAAGGACAAACAAGGAGGAACTGTAGAAGGAGGAGATGGTAAGGAAGGTTTGGAAGGAAATAATGGTGAGGGAGGACTGTAGAAGGAGGAACAATACTGAGGGAGGTGCTGAAGATCGAGATACTTAGGGAGATGGTAAGGGAGGCGTTCTAGAAGGAAGAGGTGATGAGGGAGGTTAAGACAAAGGGAAATCTTAGTGAAGGAGTAGATAAAGCAACGGATGAGGAGGAGGAGCAATGTGAGAAAAGACGGTTCAATACAGAAAACGCACTCTCGACTTTTTTTTCTCTTTCCCTTTCTGAAATTAGACTATTTCTCCTTAATTCTCTCATCATTTACTTATCTTGTTTCGCATTAAAGGGGAGCCAATGATATAAAAGATTTCACAGTTTTAGCTCCTAGCTCTTAGTAAGATAGTAATGTTTATTTGTCAATATAAATATCATAACTGTTATTATCATTGCTGGGGGCGTTGCTGTTGTTACTTGCCGCTAGTATCATTAGCAATACCATCACTACAATCTTCACCAGCATCGTCAACATTATCATTTTCATAATAATCTTCATCACTATCATTATCTTTACCATAGTCTTCAACATCGTCATCATCACCATTATCATTATTACTATTCTCTTTCCTATCATCAAAATTATCATCATTAGACTTAAGAGTGAAAATAAGAACAATAACAGAAATTGGAATAAAATAATAATAATTGATAAAGCCAGTGACGGCAACCGCTTCCTGTCCACTGCTTCTCACAATAAGGCTTTTCTCTAGTTGCTAATAAAGCCAGGAGGAGCTTGAGTTAATGACGAGGCATTCATTATGAAGAGCCTATTCGCGTGGTGAAATAGTGAAATATTTTGTACCATTAGTTCATTTTTAATGCGAAACAAGACAAGTAAAAACGAGGAGAAGTAAAAAGGAGAAATATACAAATTAGGGAAAGTTAGAGGGAAAAAAAGGTCGAGTGTTGTATTGAAACTTTTGTCATATTGCTCCTTCTCTTCTTCATCCGTCCCTAAGTATCTCCCTCTTCAGCTCCTCGTCCAGCAATTTTCCTCCTTCTACAGTTCCTCCCTCACCATCTCTTCCTTCCACAGTTCCTACTTGTTCGTCCGTAAGTATCTCCTCTCTCCTCAGCTCCTCTTTCACTAAATCCTTCTTGAACACCTCTCAGTCCACCATTAGTGAACGCATTAGTAAGGACACCCACAGTGCAGATATGCACAAGTAACACGCTCTACAAACAGGAAAACAACAAAAACAGAAGAGCGAGAGACTCGTCAGTGTTAAGTACCGTAGTAAATGAGGCACTGCCTCCGGAGTGAAGGACGAAACATGTGGGCTAGATGACTGCTGTGCTAGCTACGATTGTAGAAAGGGGACATTGTTGTGGCACGTCACACCAGCAAGCCTTCTGGGAGTCTGGGGCAGTTGCGCAAACCTCAGTGAATGGAAATAGCAATTTTAATCTCTGAAAAAAGTTGCTCTTTGTTTCCGTGTTTTGGGGCAAAAACAACTAGTACTGTTGACATTAATCTCTTTGACCGACACGCTTCAAATATCAATTTCATGTTTAAAATGTGTTGCTTAATACTCCCAAAAGTTTAAGCGATGACAAATAAAGCTTTGAGCGACACGGCACACATTCGTGTTAATGTGATCTGATTGCTAGACTGCATTTTCAACAGGAACGAGAGATTAAATGGGGGAGGACGGCGAGCACGTGTTAATTTTAGATCTGAAAGGATTCAGTACTTACGTGGACAGGGAAGCTGTAGAAGGAGAGGAAAGGAAGGTACAGGGAGTAAGAAGTCCGTAGAAGGTAGGAAGAGAGAGAGAGAGAGAGAGAGAGAGAGAGAGAGAGAGAGAGAGAGAGAGAGAGAGAGAGAGAGAGAGAGAGAGAAGAGAGAAGATATTTACATAAAGATCACACTCGCGGAAATAACAACAGAGATACAATTGGGCATAGAAGAAGGAGAAGGAGGAAGATTGTTAAGGAAGGAGCTAAAGAGGGAGGAGATACTTAGGGATGAAAATGGAGAAACAAAAGAAGAAGAGGAAATGGTAAGGGAGAGGCTATAGAAGAAGGAACTGTAGAAGGAGGAGATGAAGAGGGTGGGGCTGTAGAAGAAAGATGCAGTGAAGAAGGAACTGCAGAAGGAGGAAAAAGCCTAAGGAAGGAATTGCAGATGGAGGATGTGCTGAGGGAGGTTAAAATAAGGGAAATTCAAGAGAAGAACCGAGCTGGAGAAAACAAGAGGTAGAAGAGGAGCATTGTCAAAATACGGCCAGGAAGGATTTCGCGAAAGAGGCGACGGAGAAGAAATTAAGAAAAAAAAGTCGTAAAAGAAGGAGGTTATCCCGAGGAAAGACATGACGAAGTAGGGTTTAGTTAGGGGCCAGATAAAGCAACGAATGAGATGCCGTGGAGGAGGGAGAGGGAGAAAGAGGAGGGAGGGGGAGGTCCAATACAGACCACGCAAGTTTCGACCTTTTTTCCTCCTTTCCCTTTTTCCAATTTGATCAGTTGGTCTTCTTACGTCTCTTCTCATTTACTTGTCTTGTTTCGCATTAAAAAGTGGCCAGCGGTACAATGGGAGAGGTGGAGCGAGGGGGAGAGGTGGGGGAGGGGGAGAGGATTTACCAGAGTGTAGCTTAAGAAGCAATGAGAGGACGAAGTTGCACAGACATAGGAATCTCGGCTGTGTCTCTGGACGGAGCTGGTTTTTTGTCTCATTTTATTTATTTACTTATTTATTTATTTCTGTAACTGTTGACTAAAAAAATTTAATTATTGATTTGTTTATTTATCTATTCATTTATGTATTTATTTGTTTCATTGTTCTTCTCTAAATATTTTTCTTTATATTTTTTTATATTATTTTATATAATGTAATATATATGATATATGATATCTTCTTTCTTCAAGTGCCCTGGCCTACAAGGACGTTGGCGATCATGGATTTTCCATGATTTTCTTGGCAATTTAGAGCGGTGGTTTGCCGTTGCCTTCCGCCCGGTGTTTTTTTATCGAGTCACCATCTCTATTTACCCGGTTCTGGGACCGGCACTGACTTGGGCTGGCTTGCCCACCCAGTGGCTAGGCAGGCAGTCGAGGTGAAGTTTCTTGCCCAAGGGAACAAGACGCTGGCCGGTGACTCGAACCCTCGAACTCAGATTGCCGTCGTGACAGTCTTGCGTCCGATGCTCTAACCACTCGGCCACCGCGGCCTATGATATATGATATAACATATATTTTATGATATATATATTATGAAATATATGTCATAGATCATAAAGAATATTATATATTATCATATATATGTTGTATATATATATATATATATATATATATATATATATATATATATATATATATATATATATATATATATATATATATTATACCGTATACTGTATTATCATAGACATTATTAATATATACATATATTCTATATATTTATATCTTTATATAGATATAAGTTTATATCAAATATTATTTATGTCTTTCTGAATTCATATTGTTATATTAATTTGTTTATACTTTTTTAACGATGCACTTTTTCTTGTTTTGCTTGTTTCTGTTATTTGTCTTTACGTGCCAATTTATGTCCAACTGTCTCTTGTTATTTCAGTGAATGTGATATTTACGTGATTATTTATGTCTACACTTTTCACTGTCTGTCTCTCTGTATATCAGCCTGTCTGTCTGTCACTCTCGCTCTTTCTTTCCCCCCCCCCCCTCTCATTCTTTCTCTCACCTCATTCTCTCTCTCTCTCTCTCTCTCTCTCTCTCTCTCTCTCTCTCTCTCTCTCTCTCTCTCTCTCTCTCTCTCTCTCTCTCTCTCTCTCTCTCTCTCTCTCTCTCTCTCTCTCTCTCTCTCTCTCTCTCCTCTCTCTCTCTCTCTCTCTCTCTCTCTCTCTCTCTCTCTCTCTCTCTCTCTCTCTCCTCGCATTCTCTCTCTCTCTCTCTCTCCTGTTGTTAATTGCTACCTTTTATGCATTTGTCGCCCCCTGTACCTCCCTCCCTCTCTTTCCACAGCTTCCCTGTCCACGTAAATGCTAAATCCTTTCAGATTTAAAATGAACAATTACCAAAGTACTCGCCGTTTTTTTCTTTCTTTCTTTCTTTTTCTTTTCTTTTTAACTACATGTTCGGTTAACTTATTGTATTCTTTTAATCTCTTGTCCCTATCGAAAGTATAGCGTAGCAATCAAATCACATTCAAATACGAAATTATGTCGGTCGGTCGGTCAAAGAGAGTTATTAAACAACACGTTTT
>NC_051423.1:16196645-16199145 GCF_015228065.2 Penaeus monodon | reverse complement strand
AAACATTAAATTCATGGTGAAACTTGGTTGGGAAAATAGGGAAATCATTAATGCTCTGGAAGAAGTTTATGGTGACTATGTCCCAAAGAAATCAACAACATACAAATGGATAAGTCGGTCTAGAAGCGGAAGAAATGAAATTGAAGATGAACCCCGCAGTGGCAGGCCATCAACGTCAGTTTGGGAAGAAAAAAATTAATGATTGAAAAGGATAAACGAATAACCATTGAAATGGTAGCAGACACTTAACATCTCTGTGGGTTCTTCACACACAATTCTGGTGTAGAGTTTGGGGCTAAGCAAGCTTTCTGTTCGATGGGTCACCAGGCTGTTGTGCCCAGATCAGCAGCAAACAAGGGTAGATCGTTCACTGGAAATTTTGAACAAGTGGGATGAGGACTCTGAAGCTTTTCAGTAGAGAATTGTGACAGAGGATGAAACATGGCTCTACCAGTATGATCTCAAAGACAAAATTCTATCAAAGCAGAGGCTTCCCAAAGGTGGAAGTGGACCAGTCAAAGCAAATTACGAATTTGCATTGGGAAATCATCCTATATTCACCTTACAGCCCTGATTTAGCCTCCGTCCGACTGGTGTTGACCTTAATAGAGCATAGGTTGAAAAATAAACATCATAACTGAAACCGTTTAATCACACTGTCCTTTTTCCACACACTTTTTTGAAGCCCCCACGTATATGTATATGTGCATATATATATATATATATATATATATATATATATATATATATATATATATATATATATATATGTATATATATATATATATAATGTATATGTGTATGTGTATATATATACATATATACATGTATATATGTATGTGTGTATGTATTTATATACATATGAATATGTATATATATATATACATATATATATATATGTATGTATATGTAAGTATATATGTGTACATTTGTGTGTGTATTCAGATAAAATGCACATACACATTCATACATACGTTTATTTTTCTAGCCCCTTTGAATTATGCACAATACACAAACATTCTTTAAAGGGCATGTAAAGCAGTGACTCAGAAGATAAATCTGTATATATGTTCAAAAATTCCCATCCTTGCCATGGTCTTGCTCTCCAGCCCCCCCTAACGGATGCCGCCTTGCCGCGGTGGGGGGGCTTGAGGTCCCAATGATCTGGTGAGCCGGACCATTGGGCTACCCATACTGGAGGGGTCACCAGTGAGGGATGAGACAAATTGGCTTCCTGGTGCACCAAGGCCTATGAGAGGGGATGGTGCACCCACCCCTGGTTCATTCCATCTTGGACCAGTGAGAACTCTCCCACGTGTGTTTGCCGTGCGTGGCATCCTGTATTACCAGGAGACAGGAGTCCTGGAGGTTGAGCGATGGCCCTGCAGCTGCAACACACCTCTTTGGTCCTTTATTCTGGTTAGATGGGTGGCTTGATCAAGGCCCGATCAAGTCAATCGGCTGGTCAAATATGGCTAGGGTCAAGCAGGCACTGTTCAGTCGGTAGCACATAGGTCCCGTGACTGCCATCAGTACTGTAATGGTGGCTGCGTATATTTCCTCATTACCCCTGTGGCTGTTGGGAGATTTTGAGCCCCAAGTATAGCTTCCCCTCGTTGGACTCCATGGTGGGTGGAGGGATGAGGAAATGAAGAATTCTAATTTGTATGAGTACTACAAATTTACAAAGATCTATCTCTCTCCCTGACGACCTACGCAGTCCCCCGACCATTCCCTCTGGAACATCACATATCACTTTGGAACCTTTCCAGCTTCCAATGGGCAAGAATGGGAATTGTAATGGTTCCCAGGCTCCCAAACCAGGTAAGAAGGGGAAAAGTCCTCCTCAATCCACTAAGGAAATCTTACCTGGTAAATATGAGAGTATTTCATAAAGTAAGTACCTAGTAGTGAAGACCATTGATGATGTATCAATCATGGATCTTGATATTTTTGAAGTACATCGGAAAATAGTTGAGGTATGTCAACGTGATCCTCGCATCACCCCACAGCGAGATGGTAGCCTAATAGTTGAGGTTTCGTCACCAGACGTGAGTGACTTTCTGCTTTCGATATGCGACATCCCTAGGGCTCAAGTTTCATGTTCTCCTCACAAAACCCTCAATCAGTGTAAGGGAATTGTCTTCTCCCGAGACCTGATGAAGTATTCTGAGGAGAAACTGTTAGAGGAACTAGAGAATTTTAATGTAGTGGCAGTAAAACTTTTCAAGAAGAAAGTTAATGGTTTGGAACAGTCGACACCAGCTCTCCTTCTAACTTTTAACACGTTAGTCCTTCCAGAGTCAGTTCAGTTGGCATGGTACCACCTCAAGGTAAAGCCATATGTGCCCAACCCTATGCGGTGCTTCCACTGCCAGGGTTATGGGCATGGAGCCAACTCTTGCCGTTTTAAGGAAAATGGACAACCAAGAGTATATGTAAAGTGTGGTACAACAGATCAACAAGGATATGACAACTGTCCAGGTCCAATATGCTGTTA
>NC_051423.1:16179145-16191645 GCF_015228065.2 Penaeus monodon | reverse complement strand
CTTTGTGTATAGAATCTATTTCATCTGTAGTCTAATATAAGTCTTCAATAAGAAGTATATCTTGATGAGAATAATAATGACACCAGGATAATATGAATGTCACTGTTTCCTCTCGTGTAGTTTTTAAAAAGATAATAATTGTCATAACTTATGTAGCAGTACGACCCTGCAACCTGATGTTCAGCATAGTTTCCCAGGCTGGATCACACCAGGTTCACCGCCATGTCCGCGCTCATTGGATAGCGGGCTCCCATCGGATAGCGGGCTCCCATCGTTCCCTGCGCTTTTACACTCGTGGTCCTGCCACTGCGAGAACAAGCAGCAACAGTCTACCAGCTGAACTGAGGGCAAACCAAGAACGCCTGCAACCAGGCAGACTTGCTTATGTCAGAGAAAGGGCAGTTGAACCCGATAACTCAGATGTTTTCTTCTCTCTGAGGGAACTAAGAAAAACCTACAAAACAGATTTCGCTCAGCCCCGGTTCTGATGGGATATCTTACCCCATCATTTCCCATCTAGGACTGGCAGGTGAGCTTGCAACAAGTCTGGGAAACTTCTACTCTACCCAGAGCTGGAAGAGGCCTACCATAGTTCCCATCCCAAAACCAAAGAAGCCAGCGAAGTACTGGCCCCTCTCTCTCTATTAAGCTGTCTGAGCAAGACGGCCAAGAAAATGTTACTAAACTGACAATAGAAAATGGGACTCTCACATAAACACCTCCATAGGTTCACAAGGGGCATGAGCACAGAACACAGTATAACCACGCTATTTCAGGAAGAGGACAGTCAGGTTCCAAGGTCACCTATCACAGTACATGCCACTAGAAAATGGAACGCCAAAGGGTGGGGTCCTCAGTCCAGCTCTATTCAACACCCTAATGTCCTGTATCCTCAACATACACCTCCAGTGGGGTGCAAGATCATCTCCTATGAACTTGCAATCATCTAAACTGGACCACACTGCCTAAGTAGAGCCCAATGCTGTCTAGACCTTGTATCTGAGGAGTTTTGTAGGACAGGACAAAAGATCTCTGCAGCCAAAGCAAAAGCCATGGTTCTGAGACTAAATGTTCATGGCACAAGTCTGAAAATCCAGGGAATGGACTCATAGTGGGTCTAGGTCTTTCAATACCTTGGGGTAAGGATTGAACGGACCCTCTCTTTTCATAAGGAGATCCAGTACCTGGTTGATCGAACCAAAACAAGACTGTCATGAGCTGGGAGACATATAGGAGCCAGACATAATGTAATAAGATCATTCTATGTACATGACATCTCTTGTATTGTGAAGATTATTCATTCTCATTCATACCTTATCTACTTTATTATGTTGTCAAACATACTTGTCCTCAGTCCATTATAAATAAGTTACTCTCAGGAAACTAAACAACCTAGTAGCCTCCGGGCTAGATATAGTAGTAACGTGTCCAAGCCTCTCATCCTGAGGGGTCAGTGGTTCTAATCGAGTTCTTCTATGAGCGTGTCAAGGAGAAAGAATCAATACCTCCATGCCTAGTCTAAAAAGGAAAAGTCAAGGGGATCAGTGCAGGCCATCACTCCTCTGGGAATTAGAACCTTACTTCACGGGTGGATCAGTTGATCCTTACGCCACTGCAGTGCCATCTCTGGAGCAAGGAATGCCACAAAATCCATGTGGGTAGCACAATAAACGCCTCCTCGCTACAGGCAGAGGCAGTTACAATCATGGGAGCCCTAGCCACATGTACCTCAGGAAGACGCATGTATCATACATACAGATCCCCTTGTCAGCCATTGACTGTCGTCCAACAAACACCAAAGTCATTCTTCACAGAATTAGCCTATGATTACCATTGCACACGGCAAATTCATAGAGACAATTGAACTATGCAGACAAGGTGTTGCATCACTGTGGCGAGCCGAAGCCACGTTGGTACATACTTACAGTATTGTGATCACGAACCACAATTTCTGAGACAAGGTCCGTCCACAACAGCCGCCGGGCTGGTAATGAGATTATGCCGCATGCTACATCATGGCGCCCAGGACGCCTGCTGGCAATCCCGCCACCGCCCACGGTAAACCTTCGAGTGTCAGAGAACAAAATGAGAACAGCCCTAAAAAAGCTGACACAGGCCGGACCATATATGTATGGACGTATGGGCGAAGCTGAATCATACGCTAATCTAAATTATCAGTGAATCAATCTAGACCATACTACTCTGTGGGCACTCACACCAACAAACAGCACTCCATAAAGATATATAGTCCAGTGTAAGTAAGTAGATATCAACCATCTACTATGCCTAGAGGTACTTTTAAACTGTGCGTCATAACGTATGTCACTTTTTGAAATTGTAAATATTCTAAAACCAGTGTCATAAAAATATACTTCTTTTTCGTAATCATTCTTAGTTTAGTAACAATATCGTCTGTTTTGCCTCAAACTGCAACCGCGAAACTGAGACTTATTCATATTATTCGAGTTTCGGTTAATGGATAACCTTTATGGGATACGTTTTAACCACAATCGAAAAAAAAGGAAAAGGAAGAAAGATTTATTAATCATCATCACACCTTTTTCTTCTAACAACTGTAAGCTTTCTGATCAACAAGCCTTTTTGTTGTGAGAACATCTAAATAAAAATACGCCCATAATTATGGCTTCCTTAAGATACACCCGAACTACAATAAGATAAATGGGAAGATAATTTCGTTTTCTAAGAGATTTTTAAATTATTGTATGTTTGGTGTATTTATTCATTTATATTTACATGCTGAAAAGCGTACGCTGTATCTGAGTGTTTGGGGTGGTTTAGTCATATATATATATATATATATATAGATTATATATATATATATATATCTATATATATATATATATATTATATATATATATATATAAAATATATAATATATATATTATATATATATATCTCTATATATATATATATATATCTATACATAGTATTCAAAGTTAGGCTCAAAATCACCATCTGGAATTATTCTTCAAACAAAATTTTTCACCATGGTGTAAAATTAAATATCTGGCACGTTTTTTTAAATGGATCAAGGCAACTAACTCAACTGCAAGGTGGTGTGACAGGTTTGGGCACCTTCAACGCACATAGAATCAAGGTGAATTTTCCAGTAAAATCCTGTTTTTTTTTTTTTCAGAGTCTACCTGTGTGTTCCTACTACTAATTCTAATAGGCTTCGGTAGCCGTTAGTAAGCTAGTTACACACGAAGATTTCAGGAGTGCCGCTTACCTCTGAGTTCCTATACTTCGCCTGATCCCTGTTAAAATAGGACTCTTTGCAAATGCTTTTGGTCGCTTCTGATACCCCAGCAGTGGGTTTGATATAAACAAACAGCTACTTTGTGCAAAAATAGAATTTTTCTAATAAGGCCGTGTGAGAGCTTGACTGTATAGTTTCAAAATACTTTCCATAGGGACAGGAGGCATATCAAATGACTTTTCACAGCAAAAAATAAAAAACGATTGATCAAGTATAAGACGGTGCTGTGTAATTTAATTTGTACATGTGTACGTTATTTATACACATTTCAATAAATTACCTCCAATAGTTTAGTTTGAGAACCCCCTTAGTATTCATTAATTGCCCAGTACAGTAACCACAATCTGGGCCCCCTCGAGTCGCAGTACTAAAACTGCATTTCATAACATAAACATAAAAATACGACATAAAACGATGCATTCCATGTCGTATAATACCTTTACAGCGCTCTATTTTCCCTTCCATATTTTGTCCTCGAATTTCACACCACATTCTGTACCGAGTTTATTGAGAGTCAAGTAACCACTCATTCGCCGGAGCTGTTGAACCACAACACTCCAGCATCTGGGTTGTTTTACTTTCAATGAATATTTCTCATGATTGCACAACGCTGGATCGCCATCCATATGATGGTTGTTACAGTATGACTTCACTTTCCCAGGATTCTATAGAAGGGGGGAGGGTACTTCACACCCTCGTGTTTTGTGTGTTAGGTTTGTGTTGCAAGGTTTTTCTACTGTGGCGGTTAACCTTGTGAAAAAAAAAAATTTAATTTGTGATTTAACATTTTTTATCACCTTCAATATCAGGTGGGATTTATATTTTACACATAAGAATCTATATGTATATATATATAGTATATATAGTATATAGATATATATATTATATATATATATATCTCATAAATTCTATGTCTCTCTCTCTCTCTCTCCTCTCTCGTCTCTCCTCTCCTCTCTCTCTCTTCCTCTCCTGTCTCTCTCCTCCTCTCTCTCTCTCTCGTTCGCTCCCTCCCTCGAATCGCTCCCTACCCTCGATGCTCCCTCCTCGTTCCGCGTTCCCTCCCTCTCCCTCTCTATATATAAAAATATATTTACATGTTGCGAACCAAATGGTGACTTCAAGTATGGAAAAGCGTTCCTGACAATGAAATGCTCCATGTTTTTTATCCTTAATCCTTTATTGCGAATTCTGTACAGATATTTCCCTATGTAGGGTTTTATACCTCGTGTTATATGTATTCGTATGCGTATTACAGAAATCCGGAGCCTTTATTGTTTCCATCACGTGTTTTTAGGGCTGTGTCGCGTGGCTGTGTATGGCGTGGCTGTGTGTGTTTTTGGGTGCTCTGTGTGTGTGTGTGTGTGTTTGACCTGTGTGTGTGGTGTGTTTGACTCTGTGTGTGTGTGTTTGTGGTGTGTTGTGTGTGTGTGTGTGTGTGTGTGTGGGTGTGTTGTTGTGCGCGCGCGCGCGCGCGAATATCTATATTTGTATGGGGTGTTTTCGGGTGTACGTGTTTTTTTTATTGTTTATAGGTGGCTCGCACGTGTTCCTGGTGAACAACATTTATCGTGTTTATAGGTTTATGTGATTTGCTTATGGGTCTATACGTGCTTGTCTTTTTGCGTGTTAACAGTGAATTAACATGGTTATGGGTTTTTATGTTGTGTTTTACAAGTGTTTTTTACGTATGGTACTGGGTTATGTAATGTGCGTATGGTTTTGTATGCGGAGTTATGGTGTGTGTGCATGTGTATTATGTGCGTTTTCTGGCATGAGAGAGTATAGTATATATTGCTTTTCATTTTTGCATGTGTGTGGTATGTGTACGGGGCCGTGTGTTTATGCGTGTATAACTTGCATGCTTATGGGGTTTTTGTGTGTGTGGTTTATAAGAGTTGATGAGATTCCCCAGAGATCTGGAAAGAAGGGAAACAACACTACACAGCAGCTCCCACGAACTCCTTGTCTGTTGTTGGGAAGCAGAGCAAGCTTTCAGAGACCTCCGTGATGCATCATTATCACTTTTGTAAAGAACAAAGGAGAAAAGTCGACTGCTCAAACTACCGGGGATAACCATTTGCTCTCTATCGCGGGGAAAAGCTTCGCCCGAGTGCCTTCTGAACAGATTGCTACCCACCATCGCTGAAGGACCACTTCCCCAGAAACCCAATGTGGATTCAGTACCAACAGGGGCACCACAGACATGGTGTTTCGGCCTCGGGGGGGCCCCCCCCCCAGCTCCAAGAGAAATGCCGGGATCAGAACAAAGGGCTGTACTGACTTTTTGGAGGGGCTATGTAATGACATGGAACGCCTGGCTGCCCCCCAAATTCCTCAGCATGGTCATCCACTTGCACATGATCAACACGGCCAAGTCAGGTTGAAACGCGACCTCTATGAGCCCTTTCCCCATCGTCAATGGCGTGGAAACAGGTTGTGTTTTGGCACCTACATGTTCGCATCCTTCAGCATGATGCTCAAGCAGGCCACTGAAGACCTTGACGATGACGAAGCTGTGTCATCCGCTACCCGCCTGATGGCAGTCTTTTCAACATCAGGAGACTGCATGCCCACACAAGCTCTTGAGCAGCTGATTCCGTGACCGTCCTCTTCCGCTGACGATGCTGCCGCTGCCCTCGTTGCCCACGACCGAAAGAGCCTTGCAGAGCCTAACATCCTTGCTTTGTCAGAGGCTGGCGCAGCTCTTCGGACCTCGAGGTCAGTATGGAAGACAGAGGGTCCTCCACCAGCCTGCACCCCGGGAAGAAATACCGCCCTCCTCACATCACTTTGGCGAGACTGAGCTGAAAGCAGTTCAACCAGTTCACCTACTTGGGGTGTACCATCACATCAGATGCCAAGATGCGACATGGGCAGTGGACAACAGATGCCAAGGCAAACAGCGCTTCGCAGACTCTATTCTAACAAGAGAGTCTGGAACACATACAAGCTGAGAAGGGTACGAAGATCATTGTCCTACAGAGCCAGTCATACTCACCACCCTGCTTAACGGCTCCGAGTCATGGGACTACGGCACCACCTACTGACTCCCTAGAGCGCTTCCACAGCGCTGGTCTCCGCACCATCCTCTAACATCCACTGGAGTGACTACGTTCACCCAATTGAGGTTCTTGAACAGGCAGAGATCAATCAGCATTGAGGCCATGCTGCTGAAGTCGTGCAGCTTCGCTGTGCAGGGCACGTCCTCTAGAATCGAGAACATCCGCCTGCCAAATATCCCTGTACGGCGAACTTCCACAGGCCAGCCGTGACAGAGTGTGCACCGGAAGAAACGATACAAAGACTCCCTCAAGAAGTCCCCCCTCGTTGGCCTGTCCATTGACCACCGCCCGTGGTCGAACACTCGCTGCTGACCGCCCAGGCCTGGCGCCACCACCGTTCCCATGCCTCTCCTCCTTCGAGGACTCCCGTAGGTCTAACCTGAAGGAGACACGCCGCATGAGAAGGACCGGGAAACCTCAGCAGCTGTACCAGAACAGACTTTTGACTGCAGTCCGCTGCGGCCGGACATGCCTGTGCCGCATCGGTCCTTGTTCGCCACCATCGCGCCTGCAGTCGACGTGAACAGCCCCTTTCATAATCTTCGATCGGCCGAACCAAGCCATGATAAGTGTGTGTAATGTGTGTGTGCGTGCGTGTGTGCCGTGCGTTTGCGTGTGTGTGGTGTGCTTGGTGTAATGCGTTGAGCCGTATCCTACCGTTTGTTTCCCGCGTTATTGAATACCTTTTGAACAACGAGATTCAAACGACTCGCCTCTGCACTGCTCTTGGACTAGACCAGAAGACAAAGCAAACGTAAGAGGAATATAGTGACCAAAGAGAAAAAGGGAGAGGGAGGGTAGGGAGGGCCAGAGAGAGATAGAAGAGAGAGAGAGAGAGAGACAGAGAGAGAGAGAGAGTAGGAGAGACTAAGAAAAACAAAATACAAAGACAAATAAAATTATATAAAATAAACCCAAGAGGCTGTGGATTCGGAGTGCATAAATCTCAGCTTTGGCCAGAGAGGATATTTCTTGCCACTTCAAACCTCTGCCTCTCCAACTCCTTGACTTAAACAGGCAATAATCTTTTTCCCCTCAAGTTCCCTCGCCACAACACTTCAACCCACACTCACTAAACTTACCTTGGACGCGCCCTTTGAATTTGAGACTGGGTATTGTCTCCCTAATCTATTTTTTGTTAAGATAATCGTAGTGTGGGTGCGAACGGTTTGCCTTTTGGACTCCAGGACGCGTGCAAATTCACAGAACCCAGACGACGTAACGTCAACCTACGCGCGTAACACATAGATGTGTTTATCTTATATTTTCTTTATCTAAAACTACTGTTTATATAGAATCTAGACGTATCAAGAATAACAATTTACTATTTTCCTGAATATTTTTTAGACAATATCCAGAGAGATAGAGAAGTGAGAAAGAAAAGAAGGAGAGATAGATAGATAGATCTAGAGAGAGAGAGAGAGAGAGAGAGAGAGAGAGAGAAGGAGAGGGAGAAGAAGCGAACTGAGAGTGAGGACCAGAGAGAGAAGGAAGGACAGGCCGAGTAGATGAGAAAGAAGAGAGAGAGAGAGGGAGAGGGGGGAAAGAGCGAGAGAGAAGAAGGAGAGAGCGAGGAGAGTGCGAGAGATACAGGGAGGGAGAAAGCAGAAGGAGAGAGAAAGAGAGATAGAAAAGAAAGGAAATGAGAGAGAGTCTGGCATGTACATAAGCAACGATTTGTGTAAGCCATTAGACCAAAGACAACGTGGAGTGTTTGCCACGCATAGACTCAGCGATGACCAAATGACGATTATAATCTGACCGTCTTCTTGACCGCTTTCAGTTCTCTCCCAGAAGTCACGGTGCCCCGGTCTCCTCGCAGCCTGCCGGCCCCCCAGGCTGGCTGGACGGACACGCGACACTGCACGTCAGCGCTTACCCTAACATGTCGTGTGTGCCCATTATTGTGCTTGTACTATTCCTTAATAAGAGTCAAGCCGTGGTAACCACTATCACGTGCCAGTTAACAGGCATAAGACATTGTACTAAGGCTCTGAGCCTTTAACTGAGAGAGCAAGATAAGAGAGGCGAGAGAGAGAGGAGAGGAGAGAGAGAGAGAGTGAGAGAGAGAGAGAGAGAGAGAGAGAGAGAGAAGGAGAGTGGAGAAGAGAGAGGGAGAGAGACAGACAGACAGAGAGTGAGAGTGAAAGGAAGAGATGAGAGAGAGAAAGTCTGAGACGGCGGGCAGAATACCTTTCAGTGTCACGCTCTTCACACTAGCAGGAGTGGACCAATGAGGGCGGCATGCCATGGGCATCGCGTCTGACCTAAGGCCACGCCCCACAGCACTCGTGACCCTTTGACCCGTACAAACGCTCTTCAAGCGCGAGCCATAGACCCGTTTTTTTTTCGCAGGACGCTGCCTCCTCCAAGGGCTACCTCCGAGGCACCTCGCCATTCCAGGTCTACCCCGCTGTCCACACACTTCTGCACATAGCGGGCCACTTGGTATTTTCCAATCTCCCGTCCACGCTACGCAACTAGCAACTTCTCCCGACAATAAGCACTTCAACCAGACGTGCAGTAAGTCAACAGACCTTGCCCTCCTGGTGAGCAGCGATACATGTCTACAAACACCTGACAAATTGGTGGTCAGCAGTAGTATCGAGAACCTGACAGAGAGAAAGTGAGAGCGAGAAAGAAGGAGAGAGAGTGACAGAGAGAAAGAAAGTGACAGAGAGAGAGAGAGAGAGAGAGAGAGAGAGGGGGGGGAGGAAAGAGAGAGAGAGAGAGAGAGAGAGAGAGAGAGAGAAGATGAGATAGAGAGAGGGAGAGAGAGAGAAAGCATAGAGAGAGAGAGAAGAGAGAGAGCGAGAAGTAACGTACATTTCACTCTCACGTTTGGCTTTCTGCGGATCCGCACATTGAGCTAAAATCCCCGTCTCTTTCATGCGGCTTTGTGTCCACTGTGTTCATGACTGCATGACACCCATTTTCGGAAGTATATGTGGATTCCGGTGTTTCGTTGTTTGGATGGAAAATTAATAAGTTTTAAATTGTGCAAATGTTTACCGGCATCCCAAGCCCCACCCCCCCGCACTTTTTTCAGGGGGGGGGTATTGTTTTTGAACTTGCGCCAGTGCAGCTGACGTCGTTTCCTGCTGCAAACGTTGCCATTACGCGTTTGTTCTATTGTCCATGGTGTGTGTGTGTGTGTGTTTGGTGTGTGTTGTGTGTGTGTGTGTGTGTGTGTGTATGTAGTGTGTGTGTGTTTGTGTGGGTGTGTGTGTGTATGGTGTGTTGTGTGTGTGTGTGTGTGTGTGGTGTGTGTGTGGTGTGGTGTGGTTGTGTGTGTGTGTGTGTGTTGTGTGTGTGTGTGCGTGTGTATCTACGCTGAGTTGACATTAAGTTTTAAGTTCAATGAATGAATATTTTGACGAATGCCAACAGCAGGCGTGTTGGTGCATTATTCCGAATGTGGAAGTCACATATCTGAACGTTTAGGGTTTTATTCTTGCAAAAATATATACTAATGTTGTGTCATGCCGCTTATCTTAAAATATTTTAAAGCAAGATGCCTAAGGCTTCCCGAAGAAGATATAAGTTACCAACTACCCCGCACCTGCCTATGACTAATGTTGCAAGCAGGAGAGACTAATGTTGCAGCAGGAGAGAAGGAGTTTTACTACAACAATTGTCTGTTTTTCTATTTTCTTCTGTTATATAATAACGATGATGATGATAATGATATGGTGATGATATATTATACTTGAGTATGATAATGATAATGGTAATTGAGATGAGATGAGATGATAATGGTAATGATAATGTTGTTTTATAATAATATAATAATGAAATAATGATAATATAATAATATATAATAATAATAATTAATAATAATAATAGTAGTAGTAGTAGTAATAAACAATATCATTATCAACAACACAACAATATAATATAATAAATGTCATGATAGTAATAAATTATTACCTATGAAAAGAAAACGTATGAATGAGAGTTGGATATTGAACACGGCTTCTTTTATATCTTCGTCGAAATATATGTGTATTTCTAACGAAGTATATAATCGAAGCCGTTTTAATACATCTCTTGTATTGTTGAAGATATTCATTCTCATTCATACCTTTTCTCTACATTTTTTTTATTCATTTATCAGCTAGTCCTTTACTCTATTTAATCTCAGGAAAGAAAAACTAAAATAGGAAAGTGGTGTGGACCATCCATTTTTTTTCTTCAAAATAATGCAAAACATATGTGAATAGAAGTAACTGACTGTCAGATAATTACAAATAAACGAAATTGAATCGGAGTACTCCTGTACCCAAAGTGAGTTGCCAGTTGTCCTTTTTCTGAGATGGATCCAAGGAGTCTAGAACACGTTTATTTCTGTTAAGGTAGCCGCATTTCGTTTATTAAAAAAAAAAAAAAAAAAAAAAAAAAAAAACTTGAAGATTTAGTGTTCACTTCTCGCATGTTCTTTTGTTAGAACTAATGCCAAACAGCTGTAAGAATTTTTATGGAGATTCAGCCCACTTCACCAGTATTCACAATACCTGCACATACAAACACACAAACACATTATTATAAAAATGTGTAAATCTGTGATGTATCTATGCATGTATGTATGTATGCCCTGTTTGTAATTATGTATGTATGTATGTATTGTATGTATGTAGATATGTATGTATGTATGTATGTAATGTATGTGTACACGACACACACACACACACACACACACACACCACACGCACGCACGCACGCACGCACGCACTCACGCACGCACACACACACACACACACACACACACACCACATATCACATAAGCATATGTAATTTTCTTCCAACTTCTACTATTTTATTATTCATTTTATTGCCTACTGCTTTTTTCTTTATGATCACCATAACCGTTGCCACGACACATCCAGATGGCTAGAGAAACCGCGTAGTACCAAATTCGAACGCAAAATAGCGTAACAACAGATACCGTTGCCTTTTGTTGTTCGGTTCTTCCATTATATCAAAATTGCAGGCCGGCTTTTACCTGCTAGGCACTTTTAGCGCTTTGGAAAACCAGAGGGAGTGGAACTGAATTTGTAAAGGTAAGGGTAATATTTGTACGTGTTAATGTAGTGAAGCTTGGAATACTAGCAAAAATGAGCGAAAGGAAAGGGGGCAATGTTGATAATTATGTGATTTGAAATTGGTTTCATGGTTTTAGAAAACTGATTTAAAGGAGACAAAAAAAAAGTTCTGAGAAAACGTTTAAGGGTTTAAGGGGGTTAGAAGAAAAAAATGTGTTAGACAAAAGGAAACCTTTAGAATGGGACAAACAATTATCGAGGGAGTAAAAAAAAAGAAAAGGGAAAAAAGGGTTAAAAAAACAGGGAAAGACAGGGGAATCTTTAAAAAATAATACCAGAATTTTCAAACATCTGGGGAAATTTAAAAAAGAAAATAACAGAATCCCGAAAATACACAAAGCAGCCTTTCCTTTTCAAAATCAAAGAGACCATTTTCAATGGAAAAAAAGTTAGGGAAAGGGCATGGAGAAGACGAAAGCAAATTTAATAACTCAGGCAGAAAAAGTGGGGTAGGATAAACCTTTTTTATAAATAAATAAAAGGGAAAAAATAAAATATAGAATTAAAAAAAAAATAGACATCTGTTTTTAAAATGAAACATTTAAATGGGAGCTTAATTTCTGGAAAGGGGTTATAAATATTAAGAAATGTTACAATAAAAATTATTTTTATATTTAAACAAAAAACCCTTCGTTACATCTCCCGAGGAAAAAAATCTTCTTTTTTTCATGGCGATAAAAAAAAGCGTCCTTTTTAAAATATCAACGGAAAAAATACTAAAACACTCAGACAAAAAAGGAATAAAAGGACCTAATCATTGTTACATACCTAATTTTCTCAACAAAAAAAAGACTAAGATTTCCCTTATTACATAATAGAATCACTAAAAAGTTAGTATGCAAAGACTTAGGTCACAAAAGGCTGCCCCCGGGGGGGACCGGCCGGGATTTAAGATGTTAATTTTGTTTTACAAATCCAACACACGCCTATAAAAATCATCATAATATGGGTATAAATGGAAAAATAAATTAAAAAAAGGGTCCCAACAATAATAAAAAATTTTTTTTTACCCGAAAATTAATTTGGTTTCAATAATAGTTGGATTTTAAATGGTTT
>NC_051423.1:16160814-16163314 GCF_015228065.2 Penaeus monodon | reverse complement strand
TCCATTTATTTGACTCTTTTGTTAAGAACTTTACCCTTTGTCCAATTCTGAACATTTACACTGTCCTCTTCATTCGTTTTACTACAATTTTAATTTTCTTTGTTATTTCCTGATGAATTTATAACTGCTTCGGTCTCTCTTCTCACACCATTTTTTTTCTGCCTAACCATATCAAGAAGTGTATTTCTGTCTTCTTCAGTATTTCTATCAAAACTGAAGGGAATTTCTTGAATATGTGTTTCATGAGATCTTACAGTATTGGAGCCATATATCAAAATCAGTTTTTCCATCTTGACCAATGATTGTGGCTGGTCCTTTCCATTCCTTTTGCTCTTGTCACTTAAAATAGACTTGATCGCAACTTTTAAGGACTCTACCAGTGGTTCTTACTTTGTGTCTTAGAACACATCGTATTTTCTCAGAAGTTTCAGCAGCAATAAAAGCTTTTCTTCCTGAATGGCTAGCATTGTTGTGTTTTGCAACCAGTTTGGGATTTCGTCCACATACAAGCTGATAAGGGTTAAACCCCTGTCATCTGGAGGCAATTTTTAGCATTGACTGCCAAAGCTAAAGCCACCTTTAAAGACGAGTTTGTTGCTCTGCCATTATTTTTACCACCATTTCATCTATAAATGCATTATAACATTCGCAAAGGCCATTACTGAAGGGAGAATGCAGTATGCATCACTTGAATGTTCATGTTCTCACACATTCCTAGGAATATGTTGTTGGCAAACTCTCCACCACTGTCACACATAAATTTCACAGGGGCTCGTAAACAAGTTCCCAACCATGTCTCTATAAATTTCTCCACGATTTCAACGGGTACTTTACTTAATGGAATCAAACATCTTATCTGGGCCACTGAAGGACGATACTATTAGTTTGTCTTTAACTTCTAGTCCTGCATTGTCTAGTAGCTTGAATGCTAAAATACACTTTGGTATATTCACTGCGTACTTGCCCAAATCTGCACTTCTCTTGACAAATTCCAAAATGTACTTCTCAATAGTGTTTTCTTTTTCATTTTTGTAACTATTAAACCTTGTCCATGCCTCATACGCTGCTGACATCTCATTTTTTTTTTTTTTTTGTACCACTTGTCCAATTGTTCAATCAAAACGTTCATTTGATCACCATTTACTAACTCTTCGATGTTCACTTCTTCAAAAATCTTACCTCGCTTCCTTCCGGAAATGATGGGACGACGGGCACAGTTTTTTCTTTTTTTCTTTCTTAATCTCGTGACCAGCTGCCATGTTTTCAGTTTTTGTTTCCAGCGATCGTAACTCTTGTTTCCGCCGAAAACAAGCATTCTCGCCCGTCGACCGCTATTATTGTTGTCGCTCATATTTTCTTCTTGTTTCTTTTAAATACTCATTGATGTGCTTCCCCTTACCATGAACCGTGTTCTGCTACCATTTGTTGAGCATATGGATCAGTGTGGTAAGGTAAATGATAAGTACGATGTGTACGATATTCTGCTTTAATAATACCCCTTATCAACGAACGCAAAAATTACTCAACTACCTGTGGAAGCCATCTCGTTAACGTCTTAAACAACCTCCTAACGACTTACTTAGTTGCTTGCTTGTTTACTTACTTGCCTGCTTGCTTACTTGCTTATATACTTACCTGCCTACTTACTTGCTTACTTATTCAATTGCTTACTTGTTTATTACTTGCTTGCCTATTTACTTACTTGCTTACTCGCAGGTTAACACAGAAACCATCGACTTCGCAAGCACGGGCATGAATCACACCGAGGGAGGCTGGCCCAAGGACGTGTCCACGACCGAGGATGACCAGAAGGTTCGCTACAGGAAGAAAATTGAGAAGGATGACGTCTATATACATTCCATGTTGCAACTAGGTCAGGTGAGGTCGGAAATTGTGTTATTTCTGTGCAAATGCAAGTCCTTATGGGTATCCTTATGTATTGTTTTTCTTATTATCAACCCTTTCCATTCCCCTTTACCTACTCTCTTCTTTGTCACTTCTCCAATTCCCCTTCTCTCTTCTTCCCTTTTCCTCTCACCCCCCGTCCCGCTTACCTTCTCCCTCCTTCTTCTCCCCTTCCCTCTTCCTCCCTCTTTCATCCCCCAACTTATCCCATTCCTCCTTAGCCACTCCCCTCTTCCTTCCTCCTCCCTTCTCCCCTTCCCTCTCCCCTCCTCCTCCCTCCCCTTCCCTGTTCCTCCCTTCTCCCCTCCCCCCTCTCCCTCCCTCTCTCACCCCCACCCGTGCCCCCGCAGAAGATCGAGCACTGCATCCGCCAGAACAACGCCATCGACATCTACGAGATGTACTTCGAGTCGGAGGAGAGTCCCATGGTGGAGGAGCCGGACCCCATCAAGACCGTGAACGTGATCAGGGACCCCCACGGAGGTCAGAGGATGGTGACCTCGGTGAGTTTCGCTCCCGAAGGAGGTCACAAGATCGCCGCCGCCTACTCGTCCTCCAAGTTCATGGCGCTGAAGGAGACGACGCCCAAGATGTC
>NC_051423.1:16148155-16153816 GCF_015228065.2 Penaeus monodon | reverse complement strand
GTAAAGGGCCTTACTTAGTGAGCCCCGCTGCTACAAGGTGTCAGAGAATATGCTAAGGCTCAGTTAACTAAAAGCAATACAAGCTAATCAAGGACAAGCGGCACGAACTAATGAAAATAGTATAGAATATTGGATACTAGTTGGCTAAAGTAATATGAATGTAATGTATATGTGACTAAAACAGAATACATGGGATATAATAGTAATAAGAAAACATTAAAGACAAAATCGTAAGATCCACAAACAATATTGTTGTGAGACTGAAGGGAATAAACATGACGCAAAAGAATGGGAGAGGAAGAAACCTTATTATGACATAGGGACCATACGAACAGGAAGAGAAATGATTGCAACAGTAAGGGAGAGATCAACAGGATCGAGGAGGGAAGAGATGGGGGATGAGCAGAGGGAAGAATCAGAGAAGAACAGGATGAGAGTCGGAGGGCGGAGGGCATGATTCGGAGAAGAGAGAGAGAGGAGAGGGAGGAGAGGGAGAGAGAGAGAGAGGAGGAGAGAGAGAGAAGAGAGAGAGAGAGAGAGGAAGAGAGGGGAGAGAGAGAGAGGGAGGGAGGGAGAGAGAGAGAGAGAGAGAGAGAGAGAGAGAGAGAGAGAGAGAGAGAGAGGTTAAATGTTAAAGGTTAAAGGTTTGGTTTGATTCCATTTGTTGCAGTGGATATTCTTGGTGTGACATATTGCCCGTTTCATTTTGCTTCTAAATTGACCCCCTGTGTGCAAGGAATGGCCGGGGTTACCATCCACTGGTGGCGAGGGATTTGAACACAGGTCAGCAAGATTGCTAGACGAGATCGCTACCGCTGCACCACACAGCACACAAGAGAGAGGAAAAGAGAGAGGAAGAGAGAGGAAGAGAGAAAGAGAGAAAGAAGAGAGAGAGAGAGAGAGAGAGAGAGAGAGAGAGAGAGAGAGAGAGAGAGGGAGAGAGAGAGAGAGGAAGAGAGAGACAAAGAGAGAGAGAGAGAGAGAGAGAGAGAGAGAGAGAGAGAGAGAGAGAGAGAGAGAGATAACCATGAAGTCGGCGTGGGTGTTGTTATAAGAGAGGATTTGTGTTGATCTCTCCTCTCTCTCTCTCTCTCTCTCTCTCTCTCTCTCTCTCTCTCTCTCTCTCTCTCTCTCTCTCTCTCTCTCTCTCCTCCTCTTCTCTTTATCTCCTGAGTATTATTCGCATCGTGATAGGGGAAGAACAAAATCGTCAGATATTAGAACAATTAATCCAACCATGAAATTCGTCAGCAATGTAAAAATACCCACCATTGTAAAACCGAGCTGAGGAATTTCCATTTTATCTAATCGCAGATTTACTCGATCATTATTGTTTATTATGTTCTACTATCATATCACCCTTATCATTATCATAATCAACATTGTCATCATCATATCATCAGTCTTTGTTATTCATCGCTCTTATCGTTCCTCTTATCATTTTCATTAACATTTCCCAAAATCCCCCAGCTAATTCTCTTGACATCTCGCAGATAAAAAATTCCGAACGAAGATGAAGTCACTTCATGTCAGTTTCAGGTCAGGAGCAAGGAAGCCCCGCTCAGGGTAATCATTTGCACGTCACACGCGACGCGTTCAGAGATAAGGCAGGTTGATTATGAGTCAAGATAATTGTTAATTATGAGGCGGGTTAATTATGAGTCTCCTGGAAAGCATGCGGAGGCTGTATGGTTCACAAAAGCTCAGTTGCATTCGCACACAAATACATGTTCACCAGTGGTTCTTAACCTTTTAACTACCCCCTTTAGGCCTTTGCCCTTCCCTTGACGTTCCTCTTGCATCTGTAAATAAAATTCCCTTCCGGATTTGAAAGAAAAATATAAGTATGTTTTGTTACTCTTTTTAATTAGTATGAATGAGTGGCATTATAATTAAACCTTCTAGCATGTGACAATGCTATCGTTAAGAGAATAACAAAGATAATTAGAGAAATTACTGTTTTTTCCTAAAGGTTCGCACCTTCTATGGAAAATACTGAAACCCCTACGGGCTGCTCTACACAATAGCTTTTTATCCCTATTATAGTGCATAAGAGGAAATCCAAAATGTCCGGAAACCAGTTGAGGAGATTTCCAAGGCAACAACACATAAAACAAATACAGTACTGTATGGGTGTATATCATGAGCCACTTGTAAGCCACGTGGGAAATTCAGTTCTAATGGTGAAGATGCCTATTTACTTAATTGCCTTTGTTCATATATGGTCGTTTGTGTGTGCGTCTTTGTGTATGTGTGTGTGAGAGAGAGAGAGAGAGAGAAGAGAGAGAGAGAGAGAGAGAGAGAGAGAGACGAGAGAGAGAGGAGAGAGAGAGAGAAAGAGAGAAGAGAGAGAAGAGAGAAGAGAGAAGAGATGAGAAGAAAATGAGAAGAGACAGACAGAAAAGAAGTAAGGAAGAAGAGACGGAGAGGAGAGAGGAGAGGGAGGAGTGAGAGAAGAAGCTCGAGAGCGAGCGCGGAGAGAGGAGAGAGAGAGAAAGAGCCAGGAGAAGGGAGGAAGAAGGGGGAGGAGGAGTAGGAAAGGATAGCGAGTAGAGAGGGAGGGAAGAGAAAGATAGATAACAGAAATAAACAAAGAAAACTATAATAAACTAAGCCCGACCATCGCCACTCCCTCAGATCCTGGAGCGGGAGACGAGCGCGAGGGTCCTGAGGCGCCAAGGAGCAAGCGCTTCGGGAGTGTCGCGGCGGCGGGGAGGGGGGGGCGGGCGGCCCAGGGACACCGGGGGAGGACAGGCGCCCGAAGAATAAGGGGGAGAGAGTAGCGGGGAGGAAAGAGGGAAGAGAGACAGAGAGGAGAGAGAAAGAGAGAAGAGAGAGAGAGAAAGAGAGAGAGAGGATATGAAGAAGGAATAGAGATAAATATGGGGGGTAGTAGAGTAATAATAGGGAGATAGAAGAGGAGAGGATATAGAAAGGAAGAAGAAGAAGAGAGAGTATGTGGAAAAGAAGTAATTGGTGGAGGAAAGAGAAAAACGATTAATTAAATTAAGATATAAAGTGTAAATAAATAATTATAAGAGAAGAGAAAGAAATCTAAAATTATATTCATTTTCAACATATATGTATTACGATTTTCTGAGCGCATTATCTTAGAGGAAACACTTTTAAACCGTTTGTTAAATCATCATGATTAATTTACAAATCTTAGAGGAAATTTAGTTAAAAAAAATTCACTATTCTTCGAACTCCTCGCGCGTCCCACCTCTCTCTTTTTATTTATTTTTTATTCACTTTTTTTGTAATGGAATGGTAACAGCTATAAAAAAAAAAAAAAAAAAAAAAAATCTAATCTAATGCCTTTGAAAAAAATCCGAACAAAGATTAATTTCAGATCTGGCTGGTTAAAAGCCTTTAATATAATATAGCGTGTGACTGACGACTATAAAATCACGTACAACCTAGCCCCCCCCCCTCTCTCTTCTTTTCTCTCTCTCTCTCTCTCTCTCTCTCTCTCTCTCTCTCTCTCTCTCTCTCTCTCTCTCTCTCTCTCTCTCTCTCTCTCTCTTCTCTCCTTCTTCTCTCTCTCTCGCTCTCTCTCTCTCTCTCTCCTCTCTCTCTCTCTCTCTCTCTCTCTCTCTCTCTCTCTCTCTCTCTCTCTCTCTCTCTCTCTCTCCTTTGCAAAATTCTTAGGGACATTCCTCGGCCTACGCAGCCACTCAATAGCTACGGGGAGAAAATACTAGTAAAGGTTTATATTTTTCCTCGGTCATAACTAGTATCTCGACCTTCACGACGCCTCGATGTCCCAAGAGAGATAAAACTTTTTGCCTTCCAGAAGATGCAAATAATACGATAAGAAATATAAATTATTTTGTCCTTTAGATGTATCACTTTTCCTGTATCCAATCTTTAATGCTTCTAAATTACCACCCACGCTTATTTCCAACGTTGTCTACACAAAGATTATAATATTTAGTTTCCGCTCTCTATTCAAGGCTGTTGCATCGCGTTGCTAATTCGTTGCTTATCAGAGCAACCCACAACATTGAAACCTAAGGTGGTTTAATTAACGACAAAGAAAAATATCTAAAGATTTTTGTTTTATATCTTATGAATACCCTTTTATAAACGTTTAAAACTTATCACCTTTATGTATATGTATGTCCGTGTGCCTGGATTCCTTTACGGAGGGTTCTGAAAGAGCATAAACATGGGGGTATAAGTTCGTTACTGAAGTTGTTGTTTTTTTAATTGTCCGAGAATGTAATCGCAAATATTCATGGTCAAGTTAATATGATATATATAGGATTAGGCTCTTGATATATATATATAGATATTTTTTTGCCTTTTTTTCTTCTTTTTCTTTTTTTCTTTAATCAAATGAAGAAGGGATGATGAAAAAAGGGAAGAACGCATAGAATAAAATAGAAGAAAAGAACAAAAAGGAACAATAAAAGTTCTGTTTGTAAGACAAGGATTTTTTTACTAAAAGTATAAGAAAGAAAGAAATGTTTCGAACCACTATGCAACCTTAACAAAGGCATGAAATTAAATCCGCTTGTTTCTTATTCATTTATTTATCTATTTATTTATTCATCTACTTTTTCTATTGATATATATATATATATATAGATAGATAGATAGATTGATAGATATTGTATCAATCTATTCCTTTACTCATTTATTTAATTATTAATTCATTTATATATTCATTTATTTATTCATTTATTCAGTTCTTTATTTCCTCATTTCCTCACTCACTTACAGTTAAAAGCCCAGATCGAGCAAGTGGAAGCGTCCGTGGCAGTTGAAGTTACCGAAGCGGAGGGTGAAGGCGAAGACGCGGCCGCACAGGTAGGAGGCGCAGAGGGAAGAGGTTGGGACGGAGGAGAAAAAATTACAGATTGGGTTCCCTTTATGCGTGTGGGATTGATTAGCTTTCTGGGCGTGTAAGATGATGTCAAGAGGAGTGAGTTGTCACTGTTGTTCTGAATATGTGTTATTATCATTACTTTGATTACAATTGCTGCCTCTACTATTATTAGTGTTGATGTTGCTGTTTTAATGTTGTTGTCATTAGTCGTCGTTATTTCCTCCACCACTACTGCTGCTGCTACTGATGATAATGATAGTAATAATATTAACAATTAGTTAATGATAACAGTTTTAATAACAATAATGATAATGATAACAATAATTCTAATAATGATAATTAGTAATAACAGCAACAATGATAATTAGTAATAACAGCAACAATGATAATTAGTAATAACAGCAACAATGATAATGACAGTGATACCGATAACGTAAGATAATGATCAGAAAAATAATCATCATTATTAGATCAATAATTAAGACAAAGTCAAGGTATCAGTACATAGGCAGACCCACTCCATCTTGAAGAAAATCCTAGTTGGCAACTATCGAGCTAAGCCCCGCCTCAATACCTTTATTGCATTTTTTATCCATGATTATTTTACCATTGTTATTACTGAATAATTTTAAGAGAAAATGCACCAACTACTTACCATAAAATATGGCACAAACTGTCGGGATAAATAAAAGGGGCAGACCTAATGACGTCATCACATCTAACCATTGAGAGTGAGATATCAGATATAACTAGATACATAATTACAAGATATAAAAATCCCCCTCTTTCATTTATAACTAAGAGTTCATAACCATTAACAGCCATCA
>NC_051423.1:16130655-16143155 GCF_015228065.2 Penaeus monodon | reverse complement strand
GCTCAGTGGGATTTTCTTTTCATTTTTCTATACAATGTTGAGACTATCTTCAGTTTAAATATCCCACAACTTATAAAAATATATATTGATGATTTTTCTCATACACCTTTGACATGACATGTCAGAATTTGTTTCGCTATTGCTTCTTGTATATGTAGTGGATAAATCAAACCCCGTATAGTTTGAGATATTTGGTAGCGTGTTACCCAACTACAGGTAATGTCCATGTGGGTTTGGCGTATTTTTGAGATGACTCTCAGGTGTTTTGAAAGCGATCCCGTAGTCACAATAAAAAGAACAAATAAAATAACATCACTGGCTGACTAAAAAGAGCATCCATGTTATACGTTTATTACGCACAAATCTAATAATAATCCAACGTCACCACACAAGATAAAAAGCCTCTCTCTCTCTGACTGACCTGGCTTGACCTTTTATACTAGTGGCTTCCCGCGCTTGTTGAGGTTTTATCCATGATGCAATTCATTTTGTTTATGAAATAGTGTATGGTGAGGTTAAAAAGTTTAAATATACATAAAATGAAAAAAATAATAAAACTACAAAAATGGGCACGTAAAATTAAACAAAAGACAGGAAAGTACGAAAAAGTGAAAAAAGGGATCCGTGAGGGAAAACGGGAAAATACGAAGAGAGAAACGAGTGAGAAACAAAACTAAGATGAATTAGTCGAAGGGAAAAAGGCAAGAATAAGAAAAGGTAAGTATAGAACATAAGGTAAGTAGTGTATAAGTAGTGTTACGTGCAGTAGAAATAGTGTAGATTGTATATATAGATCACGGACCAATGGTAAAGGTAAGTCAGAGGATATAAAAACACAGATTCATTCTTATTAAAAATAAAACACAGGAAAACAGCAAATCTACGTCATCTTGCAGGGCGAAGGAGTCCGTAGAGTTCCTATACAGATCCGTAAATGTCAGGGGAACAGGCGGCCCGAAAGTCTGCGGTGTGACCGAAGCCAGGGGAAATTCACTACAGTAAATATTAATGGCAACTCAACTCTTTGTTATGGAATGAATGAATCATAACGTACCAATACACGATTTGTGCAATTAACTAGCTTGTTCTGTGTATGAGCAGGTTCAAAAGTAAAGCCTGTCCGGAGGTGAATGAACTTTAATCCTTGACGCTGCCATTCAACATGTGCATTGGAGATATGGCTTAAACTTTAATGCTGGATTAACTTTTATGGCATGTATAGAAGATGCGCTTTTTCTTCTTCTATATTATTTTCCCCTCTGATTCTCTCTTCTCTCTTTAAATCTCCTTTTCAAGAGAAGCTGGGGAAGGAAGAGGAAACAGAAGGAGGAGAAGAGGAAAAAGAAAAGGAAGAGGAGGATGGGGAAAAGAGGAAGAGGAGGAGATGGAAAAAGAGGAGGAAGGGGAAAAAGAGGAGGATGGGAGGAGATGGAAGAAGAGGAAGGGGAGAAAAGAGGAGGAAGGGAGGAAGGGAGGAGGGAAAAGAGAAGGAAGACGAGGAAGACGAGGAGGAAGATGGTAAGAGGATACTGATGGAGTCTCTCATACAGTTTAAATTCTAACAGCCCCTGATAAAAGTCATGGCTGACCATGAAAAAGGAACCTGGGAGCTGTAGGTAGAGAGATAAACTCGTTCCCGATTCCCCACCGAGAGGAGAAAGGAGTGAACAGACATTATAATGCACCAATGACCTAGTACCCGACGTGGCTTCTCGTGGCATAGTAATCCCTTCAGCACGGGTTTATGTTTTATTTGTTTTCATGTCTTCCTCGTTTTCTATGTCTTCCTCGTTTTCTTTGTTTTCCTTGTTTTTATGTTTTTCCCGTTTTCTATGACTTCCTCGTTTTCTTTGTCTTCCTCGCATTCTATGTGTGTTATTTAACGTGAGATGGTGAATAATGGTAGATTTACCCATTTATATCAACTGATCGTCGAAAAGACAAGGAAACTGGATGAAGATAAATGACATGATGCACCAACACGGACGATACATATATAATACAGGTACAAACAATAACAAATTATGAATAGATACGTATTCCTTCGTTCTCAAGATCAAAAGATGACTAATGGTTATCAGATGAAAGGAATAAGGGTGCCCTCCCGATGGCAATTATAAACGCATTACTGGCACTCAATGTCATTAAATGCTAAACACATGATTTCAAGTCCTTCTTTACCCTTGAGGATTTTCTTAAAATCTGAATCTTTCCATTTATCATGATTATCGCTGCTTCATAAATTTCAATAATGTAACAAAGAGTCATTACAAAAATGATAAATACAAATATCTAAAATATGACCAAAATAACAATAAAACTTTCCTATACTTAATGAGAACGAAAGAAAAGAAAACAAGTATATTATTTTTCTTCGCTGCAGTCGTTGCAACTTGCATAACGAACGGTGCTGTCTCATTACCTCACCTCTTGCTAGGAGGGGACGTTGTGACGAGACAAAAAACGGACATTCCCTCATTAATAACCATGAAAAATGACTTTTTTTTAAGCAGTGACCAAGAGAGGGCTAAATTGATAGTAAAGGTACTTCTCTCTCTAGAACGGTTGTTTAAACTTTAATACATTGAAACGACAAAGTACAGCAAGTCTATTAACTATCAACTAGTTACCTTTATTAACAATAAAAAAGGGAACTATAGCATCTTTGTAGAACTTCAACTTGTGTATATGTAGTTATATTGTCGTTTCCCTTGAAATGTAGTTATATCATAGCCTCCCCGGAAAATCGCCTGGTCATGAATTTTTGGTTTACTTTTATTTCTCATACAGTGAATACTATGGATATGTGTACTTTGTAAAATATGTTATCTTTTCACATTTAACTGTCAAGTGTTTGTTTATTTGTATAGTTATGTTGTCAGAAATACTTGTAAGTCCTCAGTCCATTATCCATAATTGTTCTCCGGAAATGAAATAAAATAAGGCAAGAATGGGATTAATATTTAAACCTTAATATTATAGAAAAATATTTAGTCTTAACTTCCGCTGACGATACGTCTTAACGGAATAATCATGGCTGCATATACAGTATGGCTGCTCTGAAATCAGCACGGCCTTGTCGGACTAAATACGGCGGTAGAAATACTGTTTGGCCAAGAGACATTATCCTGGGCTTTAAGGGACCTCTACCGCCGTCAACCGAGATAGACGGTTTATTCACGGCTCTATAATAACAACAAACGCACTAGTGATAAACAACAACAAGACAATATATATACGTGTAGGTAGCACACACAGGCAGCATTCAAGAAAAACAGGTAACAATATCTTCGTGGAAGTTATGATCTATATTTTTTTCTCCCTTTTTGCTGAAACAGGATCTTAGTGAAATGTGAAAGTCTAAAAGCAGGACAGAAGGTAGGAAACACGAAACCCAACAAATATTTTTAAAAAGTAGCTCTTCCTGCTATCAGTTCCCTGGAAATTCACGGCAGAAATGAAATGAATATGAGTAGACAGATGAATAGATAGAGAGATGTGTAGGTAAATAGATAGATAGATAAACCGAGGTAGATAGATAGATGGACAAACAAATCAAAGGATTAATAAATAGATATAGATGGATTGATGAGTGGATAGATATATATTTAGATAAACAAATAGATAAATAAACAAATACATAACAAAAAAAAAAAAATGCCTCCCACGTGTCAGAGATGATCAAAGAAAAGGAAACATGAAATGGTTTTATGTTGCTGCATATGATCTCTTACTCGTAAAATCTTTTCGCAAGGTGTGTAGACTACTGCACAGCTTCCACGGATGAATTTCGGTAAATCTTTGGACCGATTATAAGGGCGTGTGTGGTTTATAACACAACGCTGCAATAACTAGGTGCCTTATTAATGTTAGAAGTATGGTGTATTATTTCCAAAATATTTTAAAAGTCGAAAGTGTTTATGTTAACAGTGCTCTTTCTCTCAGTCTCTTTCGTCTCTCTCTTCACTTCTCTTCTCTCTCTCAATCTATCCCTTTTCGCATCTCACTCTCTTCTCTTCTTCTCTCTCTCCCCTTATTTATTCTTTTATGAAGCAACTGCCTCTCAACTCTTCCAAACTTCTCATCTTGATCCGGGGAACTTCCGATCATCCCGCATCTCTCCAGACATAAATAATAGTGAAACTCTTTGGCGACGCATGAGATTGAATTTTCCGCATCGATCAAACACCCAGAGCAGTTTGCGGGCAAAGCTTGCGATCCGTGTCGTCAAGGTGCGCTGCCAGGCGAGAGGGCGTTGCTCGGAGGAAGGCCGCGGGGGATCAGTGCGAATGTAAATAGAAAATATGCAAAGCTCGTAATCACACGCACACTCAAACGTACGATCGCGGATGGTAACAAACACGCACACACATACACACACACGCACGTATACGCACACACACACACACACACACACACAACAACACACACACACACACACACACACACACACACACACACACACACACACACACACACACACACACACACACACACACACGCACGCACGCACGCACGCACGCACGCGCATACACATCTTTTCTTATCGAAGAAATAAATCCAGATGAATTCTATACCTTTGGAAAACCGGATAATTAGTGTGCAGCAAAACTACCTGGATGATTTTGCGTTCATGAGCAAGGTTGGAGAAGGAAACAGATCAGTCTTTGTCTTGTGTGTTATTTTATCATTATTTTATCATTATTTTTTTATGACTAAACCATTGATATTTCGAAGATAGAAACATATGAACAGCTATAACGAAACAAATGTGATGATAATGATGACAATTATAATGATACTAATGAACATAACTATAACGATAAGAAATAATGAATATGATAATATTATCAACCAAACATCAACACCGATAATGATGATGATGATGATGATGATAACAATAACAAAATCAAAAACATCAGCAACATATAATCATCATCATCATCATCATCATCATTATCGTTGTTGATGTTTGGTTGATAATATTATCACCGTTATCACCATTATAATGATCATCATTATTAACATCATTATTATTATCATTATTGTTGTTGTTAATGTTTTCGTCCTTTTAATCACTGTTGTTTTAGTTATGATCATTACCATATTTTTTGTCATCATTGAAATGGCATCGTATTATGTAATTTTACGGTCTGTCTATAATCATCAGTTCAAATGAATATATGTTATGCGTTCCTAAAGTACTTCTTGCGATCTTAAAAGATTACTGATAATAATTTAGATAGTTAGATAGCATCATGTTTGATGGTTAGCTCTTAAGATATTACTACCGTGCCCTTACTGACTCTTGGCGAGGCGACTTCATAGGTGTATAGATTTCTACCCGTTCGAGCCTTGGATGCTCTTCCTTGCAGGACGTAATATTACGTTGTCCGGCCATTCAAAGCATTGTAAGCATTATAAGCACCTAAAATTACGTCACCCGCCCTCTCTAGTAAGAACGTAATATTACGTCACCGCCCTTCTTTGCAAGAACGTAATATTACGCCACTCACTCTTCCCTGCGAGAATATACAACTCGATTAATATACAACTCGCCTTTCAAATTGCATGACTTACTGCTCACAATGGAGATAACCAGAATAACAAGGTCTGGCAACATGACTGTGAACATAACTTTTTAAATAAGGTTTTGGTTCTCTATGCGATCTTGTGCCAAATGAATGGCCTCTGCAGTGGGTTTACATTAGTGTGTAAAGTACAATAGAAGTCGATCCTCGTTATCACAGGGCTGACGTATTGTAACAAGTCGGTTACGTTGTTTACTTTGATGTTTTGTCATTCAGGTCGTTGTGATCAACTTCAGTAGTCGTTGTAGTGTTTGTCTCTCTCTCTCTCTCTCTCTCTCTCTCTCTCTCTCTCTCTCTCTCTCTCTCTCTCTCTCTCTCTCTCTCTCTCTCTCTCAAATATTAATGATAGCAGTGACAAAACCTATAACAACAGTACCAATAACAACAACAGTAACAATAACAAACAATAATAATTCCTGAGGTGTACTTGTCTCTGCCTCTCTCATGCTGGTGTTATTTTTGGCCCTCCCTCTCTTCAGTTTCCTCTTTCAATCTCCTCCCTAACCACTGCCACCTCCATTTCCTTCTTCCACGCAGTCCGTCTGCCTACGTATTTCACCTTCCATCAAAGTGTACTTTTTTTTATTTATTTGTTTAATATTAATATTATTTTATTTTTATTGTTGATAATCGCTAACCAGAAGTAGCGATGATAATTAACATAATAATCACTATTGTATTTATTATTATTATTATTATTATTATTATTATTATTATTATTATTATTATCATTATTATTATTATGAACTAGTGGTAGTGATGATGATCATCATAGTGGCAATTATCAATATGACTACTATTGTGATGATGGAAATAATTAAAGTCGATTTATGACGATGAATAATATTTGAAATAAATGACAACGGAATCTGTCAAGTGCACAAACAAACAAACAAAAAACACCTTTATTACGAGTTCATCATACTGTGATCCGCTTTTCTCCTTATTTTCTGTTGCTTATTAGATTTACGAGGAAAACACATTAGCACTTAACCAGCGGGTGAAATTCTCCGTTAGTACACATGATAAATTGTAATGAAATGAAATGCCACTCTCTCTCTCTCTCTCTCTCTCTCTCTCTCTCTCTCCCCCTCTCTCTCTCTCTCTCTCCTCTCTCTCTCTCTCTCCTCTCCTCTCTCTCTCTCTCTCTCTCTCTCACTATTATTATTATTATTTTCTGTAATTTCCCGGAAGTATATGTATGATTATGCAACAGGTACAAAATATGTAAAAGATTACAGATTACATTAACCAACAAACTTAAATAGTGATTCAATAATTTATTGCAAATTGTTGAAAGGAGCATTCTACCTGCAAACAAGATCGGGAATTATATTAAGCTGTATAGTTTTTCATAATAACTATAACAATAACATTAATATAACGATCAAGTTATCAGCCAAAATGGGTGGTTAAAAGCCTTTTTACAACTTTTACCAATGCTAATATATTACAGGAGTAACAACACCTGTTACTACTACTTACTACTATTACTACTACAATTACTATTACAACTTTTACTAATAATAATCCTACAACAACAACAACTACTATCATCCTGTTACCAGAAATTATTGCTGCCTATTAGGTGTTAATATCAATAACATTACTATTGTAGTGCCCTGCATTTGCACCTCCGCGTCAGACGATAACCATCCGAGTAGCATCCGAACGTTTGGACACAGCCGAGATGTTAAAAGATACCTGGTGACGTATATATAAAGAGAAGAGATGTCGGAAACCCCTTTTTTATTGTAAATTCAGCTATTTCTATTGCAATGTCCACGCTTCAGATGTAAAATTCCAGTCTAATTAACGTCAGATCATATTCAAAATGTCCATGTGTATCCCCCGATTCTCATTCTGCACCCTACCATAGCTTAGGACACACCGCTCTGGACTCTTTGTGAATCGGTTCTCCACAGCCTCTGGTCGTCCTAAGATAAGTCAGAAATATTAGCATTAAGAAAGTTCATTAGTTTTATCTTAAAGTGGACAGTTTTAGTGCTTTGTGCCTTTTTTTTTTTTTTTTTTTTTTTTTTTTTTTTTTTTTTTATAAAGAGTATGTTTTTAAGGTATATAGATTCTTTTAAGCCTTAAGAATATCTATCCTACCCACCATAGTTAATAACAATAAAAACAAAATCTAACTTATACTAAAGTTTAAAATAATGTAGTTAGCATAATCGTTTTGCCGCAGTTAATGAGTGAGGTTCGCGCTACCATAGACCAACTTTTAAGAAATTAATCTTGTTTTAACTAGGTACAAGTTGAGTGCCCTTGTTAGTCAGACGCTACACTGTCAACAACATTATTATTATCATCACGCTCATTACTATCATTACTGGCATAAAAAAAAGAAGAAGAAAAAAAAAACAGTTCTATAAACAACCCAAGATGGAGCAGTTTGGAGTTAAAGAGAGTCGTGAATTTTCCTTCAGGATTAAAGACGGGAACTACACTAGGACTTTAAGAGAATTTAAAGTTTCCACTCATTTAGCGGATAGGAAGGAGAGAAATGGAGAAAGAAAAAGGAAAAGGAGGAAGAGAAAAGTGGGTAAATAGAGGGAGGAAGAAACGAAAAGGTGAAGCAGGAGGAGAGAGAGGAAAAAAGGAAGAAAAGAGGTGAGAGGAAGAAGGGTAGAACCGTCTTCCCCTTCCTCTTCCCCTGTAAAGCACCGAGGCAGCAGAAAGGAAACGGGGAAGAACGGTGGGGGGGGGGCGGTTATGGGTACGTATTAACACATTTACGGAGCAATATAATTTCTTTTCTTGTGGGTGAATATAATAATATATATATATATATATATATATATATATATATATATATATATATATATATATATATTATATATATATATATAATATATATATAGTAACAGTGATAATAATTATGATATTGGTAAAAAAATTATAGTGAGAATAATAGTAATAATGATAAAAATGATAATCATCATAATAAAATTAATGATAATGATGATGGTGGTGGTGGTGATGATGATGATGATGATGATGAGGAGGAGGAGGAGGAGGAGGAGGAGGAGGATGGTGATGAAGGTGATAATAATGATTAATGATAATGGTAATAATGATAAGTAAATAAGACATTTTATTCATAACCATCAGCAAAATCATAGTCTTCATATCTTCATCTCATTAAATAGCTTATTTCCATCATTCTCGGTGTTAATGGTGCAAGAAAGAATTAAATGAAGAGGAAACAGAAAGTCCTTTTCATATTATTGTCATTCATTCCAAACACTTTTCCAACGAAAAAATAATAAAATAAAAAAGGAAGAAATAAACAATAATAATTCTTGATATATCGTTCATTTCAACCGCAAAGTAACGAAAGTGAAAAAGAAAAGTAGATTAAAAAAAACAGAGAGAAGAATTTATATTATATATATATATATATATATATATATATATATATATATATATATATATATATATAATTACCTTGTTTTATTATCATTTATTTATCTTTTTTTTCAAGAGAGACGAAGGGAACACAAAAGGATGGAGACGCTGAACGAAATATAAGGAACGAAAATGGTTTCTTTTTGGTTGAAATAAGATTCCTTTCTTCCAGCGTGAAAAGACATGCAAGTTGATCTTTCTTGTTTTAAATGCGCTTGTGATGTGTGTGTGTGTGTGTTTATGTATTTGTGAGTTTGTTTGTGTGTGTTTGTGTTTGTTTGTGTGTGTATGTATGTATGAATGCATGTATGTGTGTGTGTGTGTGTGTGTGTGTGTGTGTGTGTGTGTGTGTGTGTGTGTGTGTGTGTGTGTGTGTGTGTGTGTCTGTCTGTTGTGTGTGTTGATGTTTGCGTTGTTTTTTTTTTTTTTTTTTTTATTGTGTTTTTTTGTGTGTGTTGTTTTGTGTGTGGTGTGTGTTAACTTTGTAAGTGGAGGCTACTCGTTTTTATTTTTCTATGATTTCTATCAACATCATTTCTTTATTTATCGAAGTTGCACTAAGGAAGTTCGCGATCCCTGTCCGCAAGCAACATGGACAACAAGGTTCGTTGGATTTCACGTAGTTAGCTTCATCAACCTGTTAAATGTAACCAAGACTATGATCACTAACATGTCCTTTATGATACAATTATCATCACAAACCTGTCATCCTGTCTTTAATAATCACCACATTGTTTGTTTTGTGCTTTTTCGCCTCGTAATAATAATAAAGAAAGAAAGAAGAAAGAAAGAAAATAAATACAAAATAAAGAAACAAACAAACAATGAATAAATGAAAACGAATTAGAGTGAAACCTCTCTTTTTTCCAAAATAGGTCCGTCTCCCCCTTTTCACTCCTCGCAAAATGCAGGTCATGTGCAAACTCTTGAGTTAATGTTCTGAGTAATGTTTTCGAAAAGCCGTAAAAGAAACAATATTTTAAGGGACTGTGGCAGGAATAGGGAGCAGATAAAACCCTATATGATTTCGTTCTCTCCCTTCCGCGTCGTTCCAGCTGTGTGCTCGGCAATCAACTCCCTCAGATTCTCACAACTGGGTTGATGAAGAGAGAGAGAGAAATAAAGATGGCTGCGTGTTTTAGTTCTTTTATCATATCGGGAACCTTTTTTTCTTCTTCTTCTACTGTTTGTAAGAAAAGAACAACAACAACAGATATTTATGTCTTTTGTTCGGGTTTTTTAAACATCTGAAAGTAAACTATTTGAGTATTCCAATGTCGTTCTTTGAAGGTAATTGTTATCGTTGTCTGTCACAGAAAAGGTTAAGTGCATTTTTTGTTATTTGTTTTCTGAACGAAAATATCCCGGAAAATTAAAGTTTCTTGACTCTTAATTCCTTTGGTTTCCTTTTTCTTATCTTTTACCAGATAGGTTATAAAAAGGAGATAACTCTCTTGCGTATACACAAGCCGATATGAAGAGAATTTTCTTAGACTATTCAGTAAATTCTTCCCTAAAAAAAAATGTATATATATGTGTGTGTGTGTGTGTGTGTGTGTGTGTGTGTGTGTGTGTGTGTGTGTGTGTGTGTGTGTGTGTGTGTGTGTGTGTGTGTGTGTGTGCATCTATATTTCTCCTTATTGTTTAGGGAAGAGGGAATTTTAGCTGATATCTTTATTTTTATATTGATTTTATTGCGAAAAATATATATATTGATAACTATAACAGTTACACTGTAGAATTCTCCTTTAAAGGATTTGCAATAATTTGAAAGACTTGTCTACTTGATTATGTAATAATAATAATAATAATAGAAATAATGATAATAATAAAAATAATAATAATAATAATAATAATAATAATAATAATAATAATAATAATAATAATAATAATAATAATAATAATAATAATAAAGGAGAGATAGAGTTAATAATAATAATAATGAGGATGATAATAATAATAATAATTATTATTATTATTATTATTATTATTATTATTATTATGATAATGATGATAACAAGAACAATAATAATCATTATGTAAACTACTTCTGGTTTTACTTCTCACAAATCAATTGAATTTTTAGTAAAACTACCACCAATTCTAACGTCATAGCTTATAAAATAATAATTATCATTACCATTATTACCATTATCTTTAATTGTTAATACTGCGGTCATCATCATGATAATCATTATATTAATCATCAGAACTTTTTATCAATAATGGTCTCACTGCACTTAAGGGAAAGGCATGATAACTATTAAGCAATTTGGCAGACGAACACAGTGCCTAAGCTGGAGGTACAGTCACAAGTATTGTTACCCTTTGCACAAACTAATGTGAAATTTGAAGTGTTGTGGAATAGCACCGTAATCCGGTGTTAACAGAGAGAAGCGTTCAACTCCTCATTGACCACAAGCAAAGGTAACGAGAGTTTTTTTTCTGACTATAGTTGAGAGAAACTCGAATACAGAGAGTGATCTGGAGAGCTGAGGGGGTTAAACATGGTTAATAGGGCAGTAACACCGCCAATTCCTCACTGATACGAGAACTGAACTTAACAACGCCAGTCTTATAAGGACGAGCTGGTTAGTAGTTACTCGAGTCTTTTTTATTTTTACCTTTATGGTAACGTGTTTTAGAGGCTAGGGATTTTACTTCACACTGATGCGGGTGTAGACAGTATATCCACGCATTGCTGCCGGATGTTGCTATCTTCCTCTCCTAAAACTTTAAGACCACAATAATGAATACATAATAATAATAATAATAATAATAGAACATAATAATTAAGTGATATCAATATTAAATAAGTAAATAAAATGATGACAATAAGAACAGGAACACAGTAATAATAATAATAATGATAATAATAATAATGATAATAATAATAATAATAATAATAATAACGCCCTTGAGGAAGAGTCTATTGGAGACTGTTTGAACTGTAGTCGAAGCAATATTTATTGATGATGTTGAAAGAAGACCAGAGAATACTAACATTGGCAGACTGGAGCAACTATTAGGTGGAAAGAGAACTAATTGAGAAAGTCAAGAGAAGGGCTACAGAGTGAGAGAGAAATTACCTGATTTCACCTGATATCAGACTTGTAGGTAAGTGAAAGTTTTTGAATTATATATATAATATATATATATATATATATATATATATATATATATATATATATATGTATATATATATATATATATATATATATATATATATATATATATATATATATATATATATATATGTATATATATATTCATGCACACACACACATACAGATAACATATCTATCTATCTATCTATCTGTGTGTGTGTGTGTGTGTGTGTGTGTGTGCAATTCATCTTCATTCCAGTCAAGAACTCCCCCAGTGTATCTGAGCACAGCAACTGCCCATGTATTGGTCCCCTTGATCATATTTCCTGCATTTAGTTTGTATACTAGCAATAACTTTACTCTTCTTTTATACTGTCAT
>NC_051423.1:16108155-16115655 GCF_015228065.2 Penaeus monodon | reverse complement strand
CAGAAACGGCCGCTGTTAGAGTGGTGTTTTGAATGTGCTCAGTAGGACCAAAGTTATTCTAAAAGCAGATGAGTGCCGGTGAATTTTTTTTCTTTTTCTTTTTTTACGTTGTAATTGATCTTGAACATTACTTGTACTTCTAGCTTCATCCAATTTACATAATCACATATAATCACATATAATCACAAATATTACTAGATTATTTGATTAAAACTTGATTACCACTTTTCTTCTCTCCTTGCCTTAGAGTTCTTGCTGGAAATCAGACTTAAGCCCGACTGGCTTGTTTGTTTATAATATAGTCATCAAATATCACTCGCTTTAAACCGTTTTTTACGAGCTTTTACAAATTCTTTCTCAGTTAACCTTGTGATGCGTTTATTGGCAATCACGTATTTTCACGTTCACCAATGACTGCGCTGCTATCGGTATACGGCATTACGTAATATCATGGACGTTAACCATGACAAGTAAAGCCCCCCCCTCCCCCCCGAAAGAAAATGACTCCTATTTCAATTTTATGAAGTCACAATATACAGTGGTAATGTATTATCAGTAATACAGGATACTGTGCTACGGAGATGTTGCATTGTGTATATGTATGTATGCTACTATACTTTGTGCTTTAAATTAGTGGAAATCAAAATTCTCCTAAGCAAGTGTGTTCGTGAATTTATACATGCATGCATAAAATATGGAGATAAAATAAAATAAAATAAAAATCCTCCTAGAACACACTAGTGAATTATATAGTTAATCTACTGACTACACCAACCCTACTACTGGTAAAAATGCATTTAACTTTTTTTTTCAACTCTTCCGTGTACTTTTTAGCGTGAACCGCTGAGGAAGCCAGCTGCTAACCGGCAAGATGGACCATGGTAGCAGATAGTTAATCACAAAAAATCGCATAACTCATCGTGAGTCATAAAATATAGCCCATTAATACAATCATATAATACAGTCAATCACAAATATAAAATAATGAACAACATATCTAACTACGAGCAGCATTTTAAATAGCTGTCAGTATTAGTTTACTGGAACGATTAACACGATGCATACGACTTGCACTTAGAATGAGTTTACAAGGAGTCTCCCTCAACACGCAGGTCCTCAGCTTATACCACCTGGTGTTGGTCCAGTCCAGTTCGACCACAACCAAACCTGTGTGATCATTCTCGTCGGGAAATACGTCATCAGATCACCCATTATAACAAGAAAATCGGGTCAAACCGCTCTCACAGCGAAACTGATTCAGCCGAGATTTCGAAGGTCGTTTGTCGGAACTGACGAGGGGCCGGTGGCATGCGTGTAATGACCGCTTTTGGATCATAGCATATTTTTAAACTGCCCGGTAATCTTTTAGCGTGAGTCAGCACAAATTCACCATGGAAACAGCATTCATTTATTTTATTTTCCTAAACAATTTCCGCCTCTATGCCACTATAGTGAGAAACAGTATATCATAAGTAAGGAAAATGTATACAAACTTTTTATCGAGTAAAGGAAAAATAAAGAAATAACAACATTTTCGTGGTACTCGAATTGTTCTGGACTGACATAAGCGCAATACAGCGTCCTCCCCCTCTCTCCGATCAGCTTGTATGGAGACCAGGTGGGAACACTGGCGGTTATCAATTTTGTCGATAAACTTGACTGAAAATCCTGCGTTAGACTATTCGGTCGGGTATCGGTCTTCTTTCGGCTTTCAGGTAGACCAGAACGAGCAGCCTGCGGCAGTCTAAACAATTATTGTCCGCGAGAGGTTAGAGGGGAACTGGCAGAACGCTGGAGGGAGACGCCATGACGATTACTCTGAGCTGTGGTGTTTTATTTGAGATAAGTTGCCTTCCTCATTTGTTTTTATATAGTCAGTGAGGGTTACAATATGACGATTTACAATACTACTGCTTGTTTTGAGTTCGCGTTAATATAACCGTTGTTCCTGGTGGAAGAGGGGACGGCATTGAGAATTTCCTCATTCTAGCAGTTCCAGAAAGTTCGTTCTTGCTTACTCATGAGTGATATGTATTATTGTTAGGTATAATGATAAATAGTGGGATAAGAATTAAGGCTTACTACTTGGGAGGATATTTTCACAATCATTGGAAATTCTATTGCAAATGTTAAATATAATATAATTTTGTAACATGAATTACCAGTTTCTCTACCCTAAACCACATCACTGAGAATATACGTGTTTGAATTTTAAGCATGGACCTGAGTAATTCCTGGGAGAATAATCCCAGGTGGTGGTGGATACCAGAGTTTATTAAGTTGATTTTGATAAGTTTTGTCTGTGTTCTGAAAAAAGTGAACTTGAATAAAATTACTTGTTAATTACAACTTATTTATCTTATTTCGATGTGTTGCCCAAGTAGGGCAACACATACACGGGACCGTTGTTATCGACCAGACATGGGCTGTGATTTAATGTTCGTATTCTGCAGAGCCATGAGGCCTTAGGTGACAAATCTCGTCCAAAACATAGACACCAGAATATATCCATTTGGTAAATATTCAGAATACCTTCGGCAGACCGATCACGACGATAGTGGTAGAACTGGATTCCTCGTTTCGTCAAAATGTCCAACACATCTTGCAAGTAGTAGATTATCCTGTTGGTTCACGCACCTGCATCCACTTAGGTTTCCATGTCTAGGGTATGATTAGTATTTCCATTTAAACGAATATTTTTAAGACCTAGATGGGCAGTGTTGTAAAATATTGTTCAGCATTGACTAATAATTAGGTCAGTGATAGAATGAGTGAACAATAACTAAGTAATTATTTAAGAAAAGACACATTGCAAAATTAGAAACATAAAATTATTCATCAACGGTAAAAGAAGTTTAGAAAAATAGTAAATACCAGATTCATAAAATAGGTGAAATCTGAAAATCAGTAAATAACAAAGTGGTTCAGATATTTCACTTGATATATAAACACCTTATACTCTTTGACCAACCTTTACAATGTAAATAATTCAAAGGGCAGACATTAAGCAATCTTTCTAGAACTTACGAAAACCAACCATGGCTTAATTACTCAAATTTCCGGCTTGAAAACAAAGGGATCTGCACACCAACGTTTACCTCCCATGATGTTGGGCAACTACAAAGCAGTTTTTTGGAAATCCACCGAAGTTAGTTACGTTCATTAATGTTTAGAAAATAAGCCAATTTATTAAAATAATCTTGGTTATTTTAATTTATACTACTTCCAAGATCATTAACTATATTATTACAAATACAATTAATATATTTCATATAAAACACTCAACTGTACGAATACCTAACAGTAATGGAAAAAATGGGTTATGGGTGGACTTTCAAACTGGGCATTGGGATATCCATGACCTATTCATGACATATCCATGACACTGTTAAGTTTCCTTTCGTTCCATCTTCCATGATTTTTACAATATCAGCTCCTTTTTGTATGTTGTTTATTAACGTTTTATGGCGCTTAGTAATCTGTACTAAATAAAGGGCTATTGATTTGATAATAGTTGCTTGGGTTACTGTTCACAATTATTTTTGATGTATCATGTAAAGTTAAATGATCCAGTATGTTTTTATACTGCAAATAGAATCCACTATAAAACGTCCAGCTGTAAGAAAGAAGAGGAAAAAGAAAAAGCAGCAGCGGATAATATAATGAAATTCCATAGGTGAATCTCGGTCACAGTAATCAACGTTACCCTAGAAATACAACAGATAATGTGAAGGTGCTGACACTTAGGAAATAATTCAGATTTCGGATCACGGACAAATTTTTCTTGCACATAGTTAATCTACTTACTTAATCTGCTATATAACCTTAATGTCTAGCACATTTATTTGTTTTAACTCTTAACTATTAACCCTCGAAATAATGAATGATATCTGATATATTTGCATTGCGGTTGAGTTAACACATCGCACATGTCGATTTTTGTAGAGTAATGGCACTGAAATGGGTATGTTCTAATAATGTAATAGTTCTGTCGCCATTTTTTTCTTTTGTCGTATGGAAACGTAAACACTGTGACTCAAGTATTATGTGTTTATGATCTGGATAAGGTAAATATAGGTTATGTTTGCCTCTGTAGGACTAATATCTACTCTACAAAAACGAAAAAAACAGGCTGTTACCTTAACGTGCAGATGTTCATGTCATACTTTCGTCTATTTAAGGCCTTATTTGTATCATTTCCAAAACCCCTAACATTTTGATACACTTTCATACATGTTTGCCCTTTAACCACACAATATTGGAACCTTTTGAAACGTCTTTTCGGATAGTATCAAATTGTATATATGCATTTACATCAATAGAATTTGGTACAATCCGGCCAGCCATTTAGAGCGCGATATTTTTCAAATGCATTTCATGAAGCCTCGAATAGCGATTTATATTTTAATTAATTACGAATTGCATCGTATTGTGTGTGTTTAATAATATTTATATATATATATATATATATATATATATATATATATATATATATGTTTATACACTAACACATTTGTATTTTAAACCTTGTGGGGCAAACAGTCTTGGGGGAAATTAAAGCCTCTGCCACCATAATTGTTGGAATTTCATTGGCAGAACCGCATTTTTGCAAATACGCGTCAGATTTCAGATGTGGGCTTGTGATGACTGGACCCATAGTCACAAACAAATGTAGGTACATTTCAATATGGATGAGGAACAGCTGCAGCAAAAGAAAGGAGTATATATATGAAAACTGATGTGTAGTGATTGACTTAATTACTCTTAATTACCCTTGTTAATAAGGTCATTAGTCGCTGCCACCACCTGATTAGTACGTCCAGGAACAATACATGTATCGAAAGGAGGAGACGTCTAGAAGAGTGTAAAAAGATAAAAAGGAAAGCGTGCGTGTGAGAAAAGGAAGAAGACCTAATTCACAAGGGTTTCCGTCTGGTAAGCGTGGTTAACTCCGAGGGGAGTGCGTGTCAGCCTGAAGGGCTGATAGAAGGAAGTCAATTGCTTGCCACAGGTAGCCAAATTTGGTATCATTTGTCTCTTTAAAAGGGTTTCAATTAAAAGAGGAATTTCATTCACGAAGCTTACACATTTATTGATTAAAAAAAACACTTTTAAAAGTAATACACTTAAAATCGTCCAGTAAGCGAACATTAAAATCCGAACACAGGGGAAAACCCATAAAACTTGACTTGAAAAAAAAATACAGAAACGAGGATAAAACCATGAAAAAAACTAAAACGGCGGAGCACTCCATTTAATATATAAATGTAAAAAAAAAATAATAATAAAACATCTTACCGCCATAAAAACCTCGTCCTTACGACCGACACAACTATACCCGGCTTCCGCCGGGTATACTTCGGCCGCTAAAAAGACATTTCCCAGACAAGACTACCCCACCTCTGTTTTTGCTGCCCCCCCCCCCCCCAGCTATATATAACAGACCCACAGCAAGGATTCCGTAAGTGGGCCAGCTACTGCCCCGGGAACGAACGAACTATTTCCCCCTCCCTAGATGGCGGAACAGGCCCTCAGGTGTTAAAATACTTGCGTATTGATAACTCAAATACTATAAAAAAAAACAAACTTATACCCTCCCTTAAAAGAAGGTTTAAAAACCCAGAATAAAAAATAATAAAAAGTTTATGCAAGTTACCTTGGCCAAGACTAAAAAGAGTGCTTAAAAGTGAATTTAGTAAAGAAAATGGTTATATTTTCGTTTTAAATAAAAAAAAAAAAAAAAAAAAAAAAAATTAAAAAAAAAAAAAAAAAAAAAAAAAAAATATATATATATATATATATATATATATATATATATATACATATATATATATATACATATATATATATATATATATATATATAAGACAAAGAAAACATATATTAATAAAATTAAAAGGTAACATTTGTCTCCACGTGGGTCAGCGTGGGCATTCGGTCAGAACTCCAGGGGAAACTCTTGTATTTCCGGGCTGGGATGGTCTGGGGTCACTGCAGATGGAATGACTCGATGCTTTAAGGCAACAGATACAGAAATGAGCAGGAAATATGTCCCAAGCATCAAAGAATTTCAGAGTTATAGATTTCGCTGCTGCAACAGGTGTCACCAACTACAACATGGACTACTCGGCACGTCTACAGTCCTTGTAATAGAAAATACAAAGTTACTGGGCATGCATATTCGAGTAAAAGGCCCATCCATGGTCATTCCCAAATAACAAAAGATCAGTAACAAGATTTGACAAGATTTGAAATATGCAGTGGACGTATTTTGACACCTTGACAAAATACGTTTTCTCGAAAGTAGCTATTTTTTGTATCTAAATTATATTAGTGTCATTGGTTTTCGTGGCGTTACCGTTACTTTGGAGTATTTGTTTGTCGCTTTCTTGCCTGCAAAGTCCTTATTAGTTTTTTATTGAGCAATTCTTATTTTAGGATAATGCGAAAAATCGTGAAATATAGGTTAATCCTTATGTTTATTTTCTTGCACACAAGGAAAGTATATTGAGAAAAATATATTATTTATTTATGCAAGACAAAGTTCTTGAAAGTTGCTTTTTATTTTTTTAAGTCATTCATTTAGAGGTATATATTTGCATTTTACATCATATTTCATCTTCAAGACTTATACATATATTAATATGTATCTGGGCCATTATCATATATTTACGTATTTATTATTATTATCTATTTATTTACTTATTTATTCATTTATTTATTTATATTATTTATTTTTTATTTATTTATTTATTTTTTTTATAAACATCTGCCTATAATTTACACGGTCATTGAACGTACCATTAATACGGCTTGAAACAGTACAATCTAAAACCCTATTGAATGCTGTTTTCCATTCGTCAACAGCTGGTGTGTTATTGCAAATCATTCATGTTTGACTTTACTAACATTACAGAAGAATAGCTAGGTACGTACTAAAGTCCTTTCATAATATTACATCTCATGGCGAAATATGCGATGATATGCGTGAAAGTGATTATATTAAGATGCTTGTATTATCTACTGCGGTTTTATGAAGTGTATATGTTGGTCACAACCATTTCTGCAGTGCCTCTTACGCCCTTGTAAAACAGCTTTACTAAGGAGGGAGTAGCAAAAAAAATACAGAGACACTAAATGAAAATATTTTATGAACTGGAATCACTAGCAGGAGAAGGAGAGAGAGAGAGAGATAAAGAGATTAAGAGAAAGAGAGCATTTTAGATAAGGCAGAGCTCACGACAAAGCGACCAAAAACAGGCCAAAGTAAATAGGCAAGTAATGGAATGGAGAAGCTTAAGAGACCGTAATAACAGGGGATAAGAAGACAAAGGGTGAAAAGAAAGAGATAGATTACTTGGCAAAACATGAGAGGATTTAGATCAAGAACCAATGCATTTAATGGATTTACTTAAAGCCTTGTTGGTGACGTTTTCAAAGAGAGGGGGTAAATGTATTGTATTTGTGCCAGTGCATAAAGAGAGGAGAGAAAAAAAAATC